>NW_027637432.1:0-197500 GCF_951216825.1 Electrona antarctica | reverse complement strand
GATTTGGATTGAAGATCATCTCTTTAGTTTTTGTGGTGTTTAACATACGTGGCTATTATCACACCAGTCTTTAAAGTTATTGATCTCACTGATATAGCCCACAGGGCGTTCAACAATATGTACAAATAAGACTGACAAGCTGAGTTGTCAGTAGCTGGATTTGAACACACAACCTTGTGGTCCAAAGGCGAGAGCTCTACTGACTGAGCTAAGTCTACACGGAGACAATCAGTGACTACAATGTAAACAGAAAAATGATTCAGTGTGTTTGATAACAATTGTGTGTCATCGTTTTGGGGATGTCATTATCCATTACTACAGTGTGTTCGCTGTTCATGTTTTCACGTACAAAGTTCTCTTCAACTGGAATTTCGGATAATGGTCCATACATTGTGTGTAGAATGTTTCACGCAAATTGCTCAAAAAACCAAGCATAAAATCAGGTATTAGCATTCTTCAAACTGCTCAAAATGGAGGGAAAACTGAGGGCGGAGCTTACTTTTCAAAGTGACAGATGTGTTCCCCATGAGTCAAGGAACATATGGAAACAAGTGCCATGAATTTTGGCCAAACGAGGCATGAGTTATGACTGTTCAAATGTTTCATTTTCAAATAATTGCCATAGCGCCCCCCTTTGACCAATTGGAGTAAGACTGGTTACAGGCCTATTTGGCATGACCCTCTACTATACTGTAAAGTGGCATAAGCAAATTACACTTCATGTAGGTATTAGGGGCAGAAGAAGAAGTTTCACAAAACAGCAATTTTCATTGGCTCATAAAAACATTCATTTTTTCACTTAACAAAAATGTGCTACGATTCTTTGTCCGTATAGGTCCAAAGTTCAAGTCTAGAAGTTTTCGTGCATTTTTATCAAAGATCCTGGGAGCAGATACATTTGAACTGTTTTTCATATAATTCAAAATGGCGGGTGATCTAAAGGTCAGAAGTCAAAAGTCAGAGCACGAAAGTTGTTCGGCATGAGGAGACACATATGTGTATCAAAGTGTCATTGCCAACGGTCAAACGGTTCATGAGCTATGCACGTTCAAAGTTAGCATTTTCAATTGAGCGCTATAGCGCCACCATTTGGCCAATCGTCATGGGCTTCGCATAGTCACCGTTTGGCATGGCCCTCTACCAGACTACCGCGTTTCGCAAAAAACGACTGCACGGTTCAGTCAGAACAGCTAAACAGCAATTTAAATTGGCTCATAAAAACTTCATTTTTTCACTTAACAAAAATGTGCTACGATTATGTGTCCGTATAGGTCCAAAGTTCACGTGTAGAAGTTTCCGTGCATTTTCATCAAAGATCCTGGGAGCAGATACATTTTAACTGTTTTTCATATAATTCTACCAGATTACCGCGTTTCGCGAAAACCGACTGCACCGTTCAGTCATAACTGCAATATTTGGCGGAAGGAGAAGAAAAATAAACACAAAAACAAATATAGCTGCAAGCAGCGATAAAGCGGGACCAAGATAGAAGAACAATGCGCAATAAGAACAACATGCACAAATGAGACTGACGAGCTGAGTTGTCGGTACCGGGATTTGAACTCGCAACCTTGTGGACCGAGGGCGGGAGCTCTACTGACTGACCTACACAGAGACAATCAGTGACTATATTGTAAACAGTAAAACCATTAAGTGATTTGGTAACAAGAAGGTGTGTCCTCATTTTGGGCATGTCTTTATCCATTACTACAGTGTGTTTTCACGCACAGTTAAAGTGTGTGTGTGTGTGTGTGTGTGTGCGTGTGTGCGTTGTGTGTGCGTGTGTGCGTGCGTGTGTGCGTGCGTGGCTGCATGCGTGCGTGCGTGTGTTAGGCAGACCTACATGCTCATAACATGTCCCAGTACAGTACGTTACGGTACAGTACGGTACAGTATGGTACAGTACAGTACAGTATGGTGCAGTACAGTACGGTGCAGTACGGTACAGTACAGTACAGCACAGTATGGTACAGTACAGTACCATATGGTACAGTACGGTACAGCACAGTATGGTACAGTACGGTATTACACATTGCACTTATTACACTATTACACTATTACACTACTATTAAACTAGTACACTACTATTACACTATTACACTTATTACATATATTACACTATTACACTACTATTACACTATTACACTATTACACTAAATACACTTATTACACTATTACAAAATTTGACTCAATACACTATTTCAATATTACACTATTACACTTATTACACTATTACACTACTATTACACTATTACACTACTATTACACTATTACACTATTACACTAAACACACTTATTACACTATTACAAAATGAGACTTATTACACTATTTCAGTTACTAGTAACTCTATTATTGTGATGCCATGTCCTAGTGCCTGATGGGTCAAATGTGCTATAGCGCCACCATTTGGCCAATCATCATGGGCTTCGCATAGTCACCGTTTGGCATGGCCCTCTACCATGTTGACAAGTTTCGCGAAAACCGACTGCACGGTTCAGTCAGAACAGCTATTTTTGGCGGAAGGAGAAGAAGAAGGAGAAAAAGAAAGATAAACACAAAAACAATAAGTGACCAAAGCCACTACGTGACTTCTTGGTCCCTTAATAAGTGACCAAAGTCACTGCGTGACTTATTGGTCCCTTAATAATAATAATGGATGTAATTAAAATAATAATACCTTGAGTATAGGTAGTACAGGTTAACACTAGGATGTCTGAAAAAAATTCACTACTACTATGACGGCTAACGGTCAGGGTGACTGTGTTTTTCGTGCTATTTGATTGGCCATTCTCTCGCCCACCGTCTAATGATCTTCACACCTCTCTCTGCACCCGTTGACGGCTTGCCATTGTCTTCTAAATGTTACATTCCAACTCAAGGCAGCAGTTTCAACTCGACAGGACAACTCAAGTTATTTTTTATTTTTTATTTCAGTTTACCAAACTATAATTATAGTGACGGTGTGAGCGCTATATTGAATACCCTTGCGCAGCAAACACTGTCCGACTTTGTATTGAGCCAATAAAATAGGCTACCACACGTTATTGTAACAGCCAGGCACATTGCTCAGAGTCAGACGAAATACGACATTAGTTATATATTGTCATTTTTATATAGAGGGGGAAACATCGATGTAATTAATATATATTTGATTGATTGTGCCAAAAAAAGGAAAGAGCTGTGCGTGCGTGCGTGCAAATCAGAAAAGTTTACAGAAAGGAGTTGGGAGTTTGGGAGCGGCTAGCCTTCTATATAATGCTGCGCACATATTAGCATTTAGCCTATATATATTTTAAAAATACCCAGCATAATTTTTGGGAAGGCTAAGCCTGGCCTAGCCTTACATACTCGCCGCCTATGATAGATGTAATTTATATATATTTGATGTATTGTGCCAGCAGAGAGGTCCGTAGCAGCAGCATGGTTTATATATACACCATAGGATAGATCAAGTCATGTGACGCATCACCGCCACAAATAGTGCTACAGCGTTATCTAAAATGCACTTCCGCATACCTCACCGTCAGTTACTTGGAGAAAAAAGAGAGCCGTGATGCGTGGAAATCAGTTCCACTGGTCGCGTGCAGAAAAGTTTACAGACAAAGAAGGACGGACAGAACTGTTCTTCTGACTGACAACACATTTAGAAGTTCGGGACGTCTATCGGGTTGGACTGATTTCAAACAGTCATTTTTATTTGGCATCGCGCATCGGCAAGCATTCTCGCCCCAAGGAAAGGAAATGTCGGTCGGGTCAAACAGACCATGCTATAAACTTTATTATTCCAGGATAATTGATTCATTTTTATCATCGCCACCTTACATAATTATGCTATAAAGATGGCGTGTATAGTCAACATGTATTTATATCTATTGAGCTATGCGTTTGGTGGAAACAATACGCCAGTCAGTCAACACACCATATTTCACCATATTTTTTTTTTTTTTCGTTTCGAGAAATAAAATCAGACATCGTTATTTCTGCAAACCGCATATAACAAATATAACATCTAAAACAACATTTAGTTTATGTACATTCGTAATGTAAGTTTGCCTATACATGTGGAAGTAGTTGGAATGCAAATGACACATTAGCTTGAACAATGCCCGTCTCCAGCCGGGAGGGAGGTGTGAACAGCACTGCTTGCGGAGGAGAAAGGGTGAGAGTCTAAGAGCGGTCCCACGGACCGAAAAAGAGCAGACATTTTAGTAGAATTATGTCTAAAATCATATTTCCAAAACGTTTCAGATGAAAAAAAAAACAGAGATGGTTTGAATCGAACATTTAGAAAAAGTCATGCAAGGGGAACTTTCTCAGGACTTCATGGGCAAAGAAAATCCACTTTAAAATTTCAAAATCGGTCAGCCAGACCGCTCCGACGCGCTAAAATTAAATAAAAATGAGAAAAACTGTAGCAGTTGTAGGCAGTTTGCAGAATATGAAATAACCTTTATTCCAACGGATGCAAAATAGTTCTTTATTTAGTCACAAGCTCTTGTTAGTACTTTTACCATTGGTTCAATATTTATAAAACACAGACACATTTAACCACTTTCACTTTCCAAATCCTGAAAAAAAAGAAAACGGAAAGAAACAATACTGAAGAAACAAATCTAAAAGCTCACAATGTGCAGGAAAATGTGTTAACATAGCATCACACTTGGTTTATGAATCTACAAGCTGACAATGAACATGCTAGTATGTGTGGGATACACCCACGACAAATGTGACAAATCTCTATTAATGCCAAACTTTCTGTTGCTATTGAATTGTTTTGAGTTTCCAAACGTATAAAGGTATAACGTCTGAAACATCCAACGGTATAATTAAACAGTGTTACCATAGAGAAATAATCTACCAAAGACAAAAACTTTCTCTGCCATGTTAATATAGGTTTTACATACAAAAAGATAAGAAACTAAATCGTGGTGGTCTTTAAATTCGGATGGTGACAAATAATAACAATAAACAAAAAAGAATTGGGCCAAACAAATTAGAAGAAAAAAAGGGGAGGGTAACACTTTGAGTTGTTCTTATTTCTAATTATTTGTCCGGCCCAACATTCTGAGTTGGCTTTTTCCGAGGCTTAAAAGGTTTTTAAATAAATACGTTTTGATATGTCCATGGGGAAATTAGTGGGAACTTATCTTCTGGTGCCCTCTTCGTTCTGAAAGGGGCGGGGCTGTGACGCTCTATTGTCAGATTATGTGATTCCACTGCTTTAGTATCTAATTGTCATTGTCATCCTGGAATAGAATGAATGATGTTATATCATGTGTCAACTCAAATGGGTTCATAGGGAAAATGTGCATTTATTACTATTACAACTAACCACTTCTTCCCTGTATGATTCCTCCTCATTATCCTCAGATGTGCATTTTGACCCAACATTTGGCACTAACTGCAACTAAAGGGTTTCCTCCCTGTATGAGTCCTCATGTGTCTATGGGCTTTCCCCTTTCATGAGTCCTTGTGTGTGATTTTAGAGTACCACTCCTAGCAAAGCCTTTACCACACACGTTACAAGTAAAGGGCTTTTCCCCTGTATGAGTCCTCATGTGTGTTTTTAGATGACCACTCATAGCAAAGCCTTTACCACACACGTTACAAGTAAAGGGCTTTTCACCTGTATGAGTCCTCATGTGTGTTTTTATATCACCACTCTGAATAAAGCCTTTACCACAAACTGTACAAGTGAAGGGCTTTTCCCCTGTATGAGTCCTCATGTGTGTTTTTAAATGACCACCCTGAGCAAAGCCTTTACCACACACGTTACAAGTAAAGGGCTTTTCCCCTGTATGAGTCCTCATGTGTAATTTTAGATTACCACTCATAGCAAAGCCTTTGCCACACACTTTACAAGTAAATGTTTTTTCCCCTGTATGAGTCCTCATGTGTGTTTTTAGATTAACACCCAGAGCAAAGCCTTTACCACACACGTTACAAGTAAAGGGCTTTTCACCTGTATGAGTCCTCATGTGGTTTTTTAGATCACCACTCTGAATAAAGCCTTTACCACAAACTGTACAAGTGAAGGGCTTTTCCCCTGTATGAGTCATCATGTGTGTTTTTAGATGACCACTCATAGCAAAGCCTTTACCACAAACTGTACAAGTGAAGGGCTTTTCCCCTGTATGAATCCTTGAGTGCTTAGTCAGATTTGCCTTAAGATTAAAACATTTGCCATTCTTCCCTGTGTGGCTCCTCATGGAGTGAATATGTTTTGATGATTTTAAGTCCTTGGACAGCTTGCTGCTCAAAGAAAATCTTTGTCCTTCCACATGTTGTGTCTTGTGTGACTTCAGTGTGTTTAAAGTTGACTGACCTTCACTGGGCTCCTGCCACTCATCACTGTCTTCAGTGTCAGATACAGAACAGTGTGAAGAGCGGAGCTGGTTGTCACTAGTTGGTTGTGATGTTCCACAGTCCTCTACATCAGCTTGTGTTTTCATGTGTTCGGTTGAGGTGCCGGCTACAGGCTCTGTCTCTCTGTATTCATCATCATGATCATCTTCACTTTTCACTGCTAGTAATGTCAACCTTGACCCATCAGCCTCCATTGGTCTTTGAAGTAGCTCCTCTTTAATCTGTGGTGGTTGTGGTTCCTCCTGGACCAGACTGGAGCTCCTCTCCGGTTGTTCAGTGAAAACCTCCTCTTTACACACAGGGAGGTGCGGGACGGCTAGAAAAAAGACACAAAGAGAGAAAAACATTTAATGTTTGCATTTTTGGAGGAACATCATCTTCTCCATTTCTAATCAAAGACAGTTTTCAGGGCTTGACATTACATTTTTGAGCCACTTCTCATTTGGACAAGAACATTTACTTACTTGTCCAAGTAAAGATTTTAGAAGACATATTTTGTTTGTATTGATTATAATGTTGCATTTAAATAGTTACCAATAAGTAATACGTGTTCAACAGAAGGTTATGACAAAATGACACTACAAGAAAGAAAAAAAAATACAATTTTTACTAGGACTCCCACCCGTGGGTCCTGGGACCCACTGCAGACCTAACAACATCACTGTGGTACATTCTGTTTCCTAGACAGGCTCTCTACCCATTCAGCTATGCTGTCCCCCTCTAAGGCAGGGGTACTCAACGTTTTTGGCCGGGGACCCCCGGAAATGCTTTGGCAATGTCTCGGGACGCCCGCCCCGCCCCCTCCCGACCCCCAATATAAATTGACTGATACAATAACCTTAATAATAGAGACAATACACCATAAATAAATACTGAAACCAGATATAATCATTAGGGAGGTGTATGCATGCACTATGTGTACCATGTAAACTCTTCATTTCCATTTTCCAGCCATTCAGTTGCAAAATATTATTTTTATTTTATTAATAATTTGGGGGCCCCCCAAAATAATTTGGCGACCCCCCCGAGGGGTCCCGGCCCACAGGTTGAGAACCCCTGCTCTAAGGAAGGACAATATCATTCACTAGAACCAGGGATGGGTGTTTTCTGTGTATCTACGATGGTTAAAATGGAGTTTGAAGTTACAATGGGATTGTCTGATAAAAATAAATATAGTAGACGATAACATTACCCACAATTATTTTGAAAGTGAAATATCCCTTTATGTAAGTAAGTCAACAAAACAGCACGTACCTATACGGTACAACTTTACTACAGGTTGCATCTTCGCATCAAACAGTCCACGTCTCAGGTCCACCTCTGGCTGTTTCTCTGACAACGTTGAATGTCTTTTGGAGGCCATCTCTCTAGATACTGTAGACCTCTCCCTGTGGTGCTCTGTGGAAATCACCAGTAAAAACAACTTGTACTTATCATTCAATAAGGGTTTAATGAACAACTGAACAACCAGGAGTAGTCTGGTGACCACCGGAGAGACGGGTGAAAGCCGGAATGTAGACGGCACCCGGGAGCAGTATGGGTTGGCGCCCCAGCCTGTGTCTTCCGTGAGGAGGAAGCCCAACAATCAAGCTGCAAGCGGAGTCTGCAGCACCACCGTTGCCCAGGTGGAGTCTGCAGCACCACCGTTGCCCAGGTGGAGCCTGCAGAACCATTGTGGCTCAAGAATCCACCACTCCTGAATGAAGTGTCTGGTGCTGATTGATGATTAGAACCTTCCTGGACAGATCACTTAACCCTTTGAGTGGACCAGTACCATGTCTCGTGCTTAAAATCTTAAAAGTCTCACGCACAAATATCTTAATAGCTAAACATGTTTATGGGTTCAAACTTGTTGTTCTATACTTATGTAGCGGCACAAGCGGAAACATGCTGTGTGTCTGTGTCTTTTAGGGGACCATGAGTTACAAAACTATATTTTTATCCTTAGTTTCTGAATAACCCTTTAGTCTTGTTAGAATAATACTAATAAAAACATCATTGTGTTTTACCTGAGAGAGTATTGCACCACATCTTCCTACGTAGTAATGTCAAAGTTGACTCACCAGTCTCCTCTTCCTGTTCCTCTTTAATCTGTGGAGGTTGTGGTTCCTCCAGGACCAGACTGGATCTCCTCTCCTGTTGTTCCTCTTTAATCTGTGGAGGGTGTGGTTCCTCCAGGACCAGACTTGATCTCCTCTCCTCATATTCAGATGAAACCTCTTTACACACAGACAGGAGGAGGGGAGAGACGGTAGCATCAGCAGAGCAACTCAAAGTGCTTTTCTCAACTCAAAGATTATTCTCCTATTCGTTTTGTCAGGATCATTTAAAAAATGAGTGTCTCGAGTCTCTTCACAATGCCTTGCAGAGCAAGGTGTTGAGTAGAGCCCGACATCGGTCTCAACGATGTATCCGTCATTGTTGGCGCCGATCCCCGACATCGGACATTATTTCACCGATGTGGCCAAAACATTTTTTTAATCATCATTAATGTAATCTACCCCCAACCACCCCTTTCCCCCCTCACTGTATATTTCCCTTTTTACCTCCTTTATGATGAATTCCTGTTGTGTTCTTTGGAAAAATAGAAGTGTATATTTGTACATCTCTAAATGTTTTGATGAATTGAACAAGATGGACCCTCTGATAAACAAGTGTAATGCTTTTATTGGGTCGTCCACTCACAGTTAACAGTTTTTGTATTGAGTTGTGCTTGAAATGTACTGTAATTCTGCAAACTGTTTTTTTTAAAAGCCACTGCGTGTGCCGTGCCTGTGACTCTGACCATTTATGTGACTCTCACCATTTATGCCAAATATCTTAATAGCTAAACATGATTATGGGTTCAAACTCGTTGTGCTATACTTATGTAGCGGCACAAGCGGAAACAACATGCTGTGTGTCTGTCTGTCTTTTAGGGGACCATGAGTTACCAAACTATATTTGTATCGTTACAGTTGCTGGATAACCCTTTAGTCTTGTTAGAATAATACTAATAAAAACATCATTGTGTTTTACCTGAGAGAGTATTGCACCACATCTTCCTACGTAGTAATGTCAAAGTTGACTCACCAGTCTCCTCTTCCTGTTCCTCTTTAATCTGTGGATGTTGTTGTTCCTCCTGGACCAGACTGGATCTCCTCACCTCATATTCAGATGAAACCTCTTTACACACAGACAGAAGGAGGAGAGAGAAGGTAGCATCAGCAGAGGAACTCAAAGTGCTTTTGTCAACTCAAAGATGACATTTATTCACCTATTTGTTTTGTCAGGATAACCATCGTTTAAAAAATAAGTGTCTTGAATCTCTTCAAAACGCCTGGCAGAGCAAGGCGTTGTGAGTAGAGCCTGACATCGGTCTCACCGATGTATCCGTAATTTTTGGCACCGATGCCCGACTTCGGACATTATTTCACTGATGTGGCCGAAGGTTTTTTTATCATCAGTAATGTAACCTACACTTGTCTTTTAGAATGTAATACGCCCTTATGAAACGCGCTATTTTGGTTTGATATAAATTTCTTGCAGCTGCAGAGAATGGATTTAAAAGGCACTGTGTGCCATGCCTGTGGGTCTGGAGCCTAGGCTGCAGCAGAAAACCCTGCCCTGCGAGTGACTGTCATAAATGGAAGTCCAGCTGTCATTACGGACCCCTCACCCTGAGAAAATGTCGTCTGTGTGCAGCCCGGGAAAAGATATGAGAGATGTTTGAAAAGATCAGATATTTGAATAAACAAGCGTTTTCTGCCTGAACTTTTACATGGATGTGAAACTAGAGTACAATATCTCACTCCACTTCTTTGGAATTATGTATTGGGTGAGTACAAACAGAGCGTGGAGCACATTTATGCCACCCATGTCTCCTTGCTCACTGGGAGCGGAGGCATCCGATCTATGGCTGTGTTTACAGGAATATATGTCATTTATGTATGATCACAGACATTCTAGGGCTAGTAGAACTACTGGTAAATGTAGTTCAGTTAGCTTAATGCTACTTGTAGCTAAGCTGGTGTTGTTCAGAGTCTACTAACCTGCAGTGTGTAGATCGATGTCCATATCAAAATCAATGTCCATCCGTTTGTTTTGTGTCTCCAGCAGAGTTTCTAGTGTCTCCATCTCTCTCTGGAAGAGGTTGACCATGAACTCTCCCACCGCGCTGAGGCGCTCCAACACAAACACTCTGACGCTAAGCTCCACACTACAAACATCAGCAGCGCCACGCTGTTTGTCCACAACAAACAATATCTCCTCTCCCACCGACGCTAGCTGTTCATTTATCTTCAGCCGTACAGACTCCATTTGACGCTTTTCACCTCCTTTAGGAGACATTTCCACCAAGCTTTCTGTTCCTACTGTAATATAGAATGTGTAATAAAGGCAGAAATATCAACAATTCCCGAGAGGCACGACAACATGTTTGTTCAACAGCATTAACGTGGAAAACAACTGGCGTGGCCACGGGCACTGTTTTTCTGGCAAATCTAAGCTAGCAAATATAAGACTTCCGGGGGACGATCTCTTCAAAATAAGAGTACCCTCTAGAGTATTGAAAAAAAGATTAATTTGCACATTAAAACGATGCTATAGGACACACATTATGTTTCTGTGTAAAAATAAGTAATAAGTAATGTTTCTGTGTAAAGATAAGTAATTAAAAAGTTATCTAAATGGATAAAACTTCCAATTTCCAGACTACAGTGGACTAAAGTGGACGCTGGACAAAAATCCCTGCTATGTTTCGACTAGTGTGACATACACATGCGTCCGGGGAGACCTCCTCTACAACACCACACTGTCCGCTAAGCAGCAGAGGTGTAAAACAAAAATTGGCACCAGGTCACAGGTCAAAAAACTTAAAAAAACGTCGCATTTCCAGACTACAGTGGACTAAAGTGGACGCTGGACAAAAGTCCCTGCTATGTTTCGACTAGTGTGACATACGCACGCGTCCGGGGAGACCTCCTCTACAACACCACACTGTCCGCTAAGCAGCAGAGGTGTAAAACAAAAATTGGCACCAGGTCACAGGTCAAAAAACTTAAAAAAACTTCCCATTTCCAGACTACAGTGGACTAAAGTAGACGCTGGACAAAAATCCCTGCTATGTTTCGACTAGTGTGACATACGCACGCGTCCGGGGAGACCTCCTCTACAACACCACACTGTCCGCTAAGCAGCAGAGGTGTAAAACAAAAATTGGCACCAGGTCACAGGTCAAAAAATTTCAAAAAACTTCCCATTTCCAGACTACAGTGGACTAAAGTGGACGCTGGACAAAAATCCCTGCTATGTTTCGACTAGTGTGACATATGCACGCGTCCGGGGAGACCTCCTCTACAACACCGCACTGTCCGCTAAGCAGCAGAGGTGTAAAACAAATAATTACATGCCATACAGCGAGGTCAGAGGTAAAAAAATATCCCATTTCCAGACTACAGCCCTGCTATGTTTCGACTAGTGTGACATACACACGCGTCCGGGGAGACCTCCTCTACAACACCACAAGCAGCAGAGGTGTAAAACAAAAATTGGCACCAGGTCACAGGTCAAAAACATCAAAAAACTTCCCATTTCCAGACTACAGTGGACTAAAGTGGACGCTGGACAAAAATCCCTGCTATGTTTCGACTAGTGTGACATATGCACGCGTCCGTTGTTTTACACCTCTGCTGCTTAGCGGACAGTGTGGTGTTGTAGAGGAGGTCTCCCCGGACGCGTGTGTATGTCACACTAGTCGAAACATAGCAGGGATTTTTGTCCAGCGTCCACTTTATTAAGTCCATGCACTCCAGTGAATGGACTTGGGCACTCCAGTGTATGGACTTGGGCATTTATCCATTTAGATAACTTTTTTACGTTATTTAATTACTTATTTTTACACAGAAACATAATGTGTGTCTTCACAATAACTGTAATATAATAATAATACTAATAATGTAATGTAATAATTATTTAATTAACGACGCTTTTATTCTGAAAGCAACCGGATGTCTTAAATTTGCTAGCTCTCAAACAGGAAAGTCTAGATTTGCCAAAAAGACGGAGCCGTGGCCACGTGATGCAAACAAGTACTTCCGACCGGGTCAAAGTTTTCACGCATCGCAATCAAGAATCCAGGCACTGTTGCCTTAATGCCTTTCGCCCCCTGGTGGTGGAAGTGTGTAACTGTCAGATAGATAGATAGATAGATAGATAGATAGATAGATAGATAGATAGATAGATAGATAGATAGATAGATAGATAGATAGATAGATAGATAGATAGATAGATAGTGTTATGACCTGGCTCTTGGGCCATAACAAAGGAGGAAGACACACAGCTGTTTAAAAGTGCACAAACCAATATTTATTTACGATATAATACACGTATGCATCAAACAATACTAAAGTATTAAGTGGCTTGTGTTAATCAGTAGATCAGTAGTGTAAGTGAGTGGATGTGTGGTAAATGTAATGTAGGGTGTTGAATGGTGCAAACAAATGCTGCTGCTCTCATGGAAGGAGAGAGAGAGAGACCTGGCTCCCAAGAGAAGACAGACTATGCACACACTGCACACAAAACGAGGTAGAGACTGAGCTACACTTCCTAACCGTCTGTCCACTGTACCAAGACATCAGACATGTACTTCCCTGCACGGATTACAATCACCCAAGGAGAGTTTGAAAACCACCAAATGTTTAGGCCTATAACATGTTTAAAACATTGAAATACTGGTGTTAACTTTCAAAAGTATAAAACGTCTCGGATGTATAGGCTAACTATCTCTGACAGAAAATGCACAATCTTTTATAGTCTCACAAGATAGTACTCAAAGTGTTAATATAACACAGCTCTGTTTACATGTTTATTGTATTGTTTTATCTTGATTGTTTTGTTCCACTTTTGCTTTGACAATGTAAACGTTTGTGTTTATGTTTTCTCATGCCAATAAAGCTCCTATGAATTTAATTTAATTGAGTTAGGCCGGCCAACTCCCAGCCCTTTATTTATTTATTTATTTGACAGGGACAATGCACATTAATCAACATTTCAGTTTTCACTTCCATGTAAATGTGCCAGAGTTAGCCATAAGCTAATTTACATCTGTAGTCCCTGAGCAGGCTCTTAAAATGGTAGTAAAACTGAACATACAATGACACATACAGTACAATACAATGCAATACAATACAATACAGATAAAAGAAAGACAGAGTGTATAGTGTGCCAGAACACAGCACCATGCGTTGATGCCATGTGTGCATATGTGCCAGCACCCAATGTTGGGGACAGTTATATGGGTCACGTGGTGTTGCGTGCTACTAGCCTACGTCACTCATAGTAAAGTCAGCTGTTCGCGAGGCGGCATTGCATGAATGGAAGGAGAGAGGGGGTGAACGGGGAAGGTCCAACTTCGTTGACCGCAATCGCTTTACTATTCTATGATTCACTGTGGTAATGAACCGTTTAACTTTAATAAAATATAACAAAAGCAGTACTCTGGCCTGGAGCAGTGATTCTCATGCAGACGACAACTAAAGCAGCGAGTCTGACAGCTAAACGTTTCCCTGCTTTAGCCTCTCGGCGTCTTATCAAGATAGACGCCATACATTGTCAACGAAAAGTGACACTAAACGTAAGGATTGGAGCCACGGAAGGACCCGACAAGGCACACTTTGGACGCAGAGCAAACGAGCAATGCACGACATGCAAAACAATAGAATGATCAATCACACATCAAGGACCGGAGCGCATCACAAATGACAGGCGGACGGTAACGTAACACAAACAACCCGAACCATTTCGTTCTGCTGTTGACTATTGGCTTGTTTGGAAGTGGACAGTTTGAGCTGGATCCGCCGCCGAGTGGAAACTGTCATTGTGTTGAATACGCTGTGGATGTGTGTGCGGCCCGCCGGGCTAACGTAACCTATTGTGTGTCAACTGTCAAACTATTAACGTGCGCTGCTGTTTGCGATCGCCGATCGCTGTGGCTGTTTATGTGGCTGACTGGCCCGCATTGGATCCTCATTGTGACTTAGCCGCAATTTGCAACTCTAGATTTTTTTACAATGGGATGAATCTAGAGTTGCAATACCCTCCATTGACTCCCCACTCATCATTTTGCGTTTGCGATCTGCTGGTCTTAAACGACGTTAAACTCACCAACATTGCAGCTGTAGTCCAAGCTTTAATAGAATCTTACCTGCACAGACCCAAAGAAGAGGCCGACGCAGCGCAACGCCCCGTCACGCACGGCCTTCTATTAAACAAGCTCTCCCCCTCACGTCTTGTTTTACGGCCCGTCGCAGAATTCCAAAATGGCGGATCGGAATATCACTTGTGGAACATTTTGGACAGAAAGTAGCTCATAACATGTCTACGGGGGATTTTTATGAAAAACAAGCTTTGCAGATTGAAAGAGCAAAATTCAAGCTTGGACTACAGCTGCAATGTTGGTGAGTTAACGTCGTTTAAGACCAGCAGATCGCAAACGCAAAATGATGAGTGGGGAGTCAATGGAGGGTATTGCAACTCTAGATTCATCCCATTGTAAAAAAATATAGAGTTGCAAATTGCGGCTAATTGTGACTGTGTCATTTGCTTGTGCATTCAAGATGAGTGGAACAAATGTTGGTTCAACCGTTGGGAAACAGGACAAGGAAAAAAGGAAAATAAATCTCACGGAAAAGGCTCTTGCAAATAAAATTGAATCAATTCAAAAGGAACGCAAAAGGAAAGTAGACGAAATAAAGTATTTGACAACCTCTATCCAGACCTCATGAAAGATGACAAAAACGTTTCAGTGGTTAAAGGAAAACGTGATGTTTTGATGCAACTGTCTCACACTTCAAATGAACTGCATGCCTCTTTAATGCCTCTTATCCCATCTGATGAACAAGGAAAGCAAAATCAATGGTTCTCAAAGGTTAACACACGTACAGATGGTCTCATTGAGGATGTTAATGCCTGGTTCAAATTCTCACAAATAGGAGGACCTCAGCTAGAGGCTCCTGGCAGGCCTAATGAAAGCCCCCTGCAGCATGAAGCTGCTGAGGAGGAAAATGGAGGTGTGGGAAATGTGACTCAGTCACATCAAGTTGATGATGCTCAGTAGGATGTTAGACCATGTGACAGCATATCTAATATAAGCAGCACAAATGGTTCAAAATCCATAAGGTCAAGAGTGTCCTCAACTACATCTGCACGTGTCAGAGCCGAGGCCGAAGTGGCTGCTTTAATGGCTCGGCAAAAGTTGCTTCAACAAAAGCATGCTCTTGAAGATCAATTAGCTGAAATAAGAAAACAAAAGGAACAACTACAGTTTGATTCAGACATGGCCGCATCTGTGGCAAAACTGAATGTCTTAAGAACCTCTGGGTCAGGGGTTCCGCTTCTAGAAAATCGGGGCGGAGCGCCACTTCTAGGAGATCGGACGGAATGGTCTCCTACTTTGAAAAGGGCCTCAACATTAATGCTGAGCCATTTGTACCACACAAGGATGGAAGACAACCTGCTGCAGTTGGAGGCGCACGACCAAAGGAAAAACAACCTGATGGAGCCAGACCTCCCCAGAGGCCCTCAGCGCTCACACAGAGACAGAGCATGGCCCCAGAGGCTACAGAGCATCCATTGTCTTTACATAAGGACATGCAACCTCTTTCTAGAAACACCAGCAGTGGACAGAACGACATGATTTCTATAATGAAAAAACAAAATGAGATCACTTCAATGTTGGTGCATCAGCAATGCATTGCTTTATTGCCTAAAAGAGACATCCAGCTGTTTGACGGTGACCCTCTGCAGTATCATGGCTTTATGCAGTCATTCGAGTAGACCATAGAGCGGAGGACTGACAATTCCATTGATTCCCTGCACTATCTAGAGCAATACACCAGGGGGCAGCCTCAAATGCTGGTGAGAAGTTGTCAACACATGTCTGATGGCACTGGATATGCTACGGCAAAGGCCTTACTCCAGGAGCACTTTGGAAATGAGCATGTAATAGCATCCGCATATATGGACAGAATATTCTCGTGGCCAGCAATTAAGTCCGAGGACGGGAAAGCCTTGCAAGCATACAGCCTATTCTTGCGAGGATGTTGCAATGCAATGAAAGACGTGCACAACCTATGTGACTTGAACACATCCGCAAACATGCTTGCTGTGATTAAAAAACTGCCCTTCAAGTTGAGGGACAAGTGGCGAACAGAAGCATGTAACATCCAAGAAAGGCATCGCAAACGAGCCATGTTCACCGATATTGTGACCTTTATTGAGCATGAAGTGAGAATCGCTACCGACCCTGTATTCAGAGACATACAGGATGAAAGTGGAAGAGCCAAACCATTGCCTCGTCTTCAGGCTAGAGGGAGTAGCTTCGCCACCACTTTCACAACTGTTGAAAGAGATTCTCATTGGGAGAACAGAAACGAGGACAGACTTGAGAAGACATGTCTTTTCTGCAAAAAGGGTGGACACACACTGGAGTCGTGCACTCTATTGGAGAGGAAAGCTCACAATGAGAAAATGGAGTTCCTGAAAAAAATGGAGTTTGCTTTGGATGCTTGTGCACTGGGCACATCAGCAGACGGTGTCTTGCAAGAAATGTGGCAAGAAATGTGGCTCACGACATCCCAGCTTGCTCCACATCCACCCTGATGAGAATTCAGATGTAGAGAAAGGCGGGAACAACTCAGACAGAGCTCTAGTCATCAATACCGGTGGTCTTACTGGGGCCGGTGACCAAGATTGTAAGCTTGCCATCGTACCGGTTAAGGTGAAGTCAAGTAAAGGTCAAGGGTTAGTGGAAAGCTACACCTTCCTAGACCCAGGGAGCTCAGCATCCTTCTGTACAGTGGGTCTGATGGAGAAGCTTGGACTTTCTGGGAGAAAAACAAAGATGCTTTTAAGTACGATGGGCCAAGAAAAGGTGGTTGACAGCTGCATCGCATCCGACTTGGAAGTCGCTGGCTTGGACAGTGACCGGTACTGTGAAGTGCCCAAAATATTTGCACAACAACAGATGCCTGTCAACAGAAGCAACATCCCACGACAGCAAGATCTGGGAAAATGGCCTCATCTGAAGAATGTCTATCTGCCACAGATAGATGCAGATGTGGAGATGTTGATTGGTTTGAATGTTCCCAAAGCCTTGGAACCACTGGAAGTTATCCGAAGTATGGATGGAGGGCCATACGCAGTCAGGACAATGCTTGGATGGACTGTAAACGGACCACTCGGAGGGGATAGCAGTGACGATCCTGTGACTCAGTCTGTCAGCGTTAACAGAATCTCTGCTGTCACCCTTGATGAGCTCTGGAACCAGCAGTTCAAGACGGACTTCCCCGAAAACAGCCAGGATGAATTGCAAGGGCTGTCGAGGGAGGATCGTAAGTTCTTGGAAATGGCTGATGAGTCTGTGGAACTCGTGGATGGCCATTACATTGTTGGATTGCCATTACATTGGAGGAGACTTGGCCTGTTAACCCAGACAACTTGGGAGAACTTCCCCCTGGAGACCCAGAGGTTAAGGTGTCAGCCGCCATCGTCTCTGTGGAAGAAGAGGAGGAAGATACTGTGGTACGTTTGATCAACCGCAGCTCATCTTGGAGACACCTCACAAGAGTAATGGCATGGATCCTGAGGCTCAGAACCTTACTTTGGAACAACAGGAAGAGGAGAGAAGTCACTGGACGTGATTCTCAGTCAGCATCAAATGGAACTCAACACAAAGATGTTCTTAACAAGGAGATTTGTCTCTCATTGGAAGAGATCAAAGGAGCTGAACTGGAGATCATTAAGTTCTGTCAAAGAAGACGGTTCTCGGAGGAGTTCTCTTGCCTCGAAAAGGGAGAGAGTGTGAAAGGGAACAGTCACATTTACAGACTCAGTCCAAGGCTGGAAGATGGTGTGTTGAGAGTCGGAGGCCGACTTAGTAAGGCTGCCATGCCCGAAGAGTCTAAACATCAAGCCATAATAGCTAAAGATCTCCACATCTCAGACCTCATCCTACGGCAGATACATCAGGAGGTTGGCCATGGCGGTAGGAACCATATGTTGTCAAGGCATTTCTAGATGTGTCATCTGTCGTCGGCTACATGGAGCCGCAGGTCAACAACAAATGGCAGATTTGCCTAGTGACAGAGTGTCCACAGGGGAACCTCCGTTCACTTATGTCGGAGTCGACTATTTTGGCCCATTCGACATCAAGCGTGGCAGGAGTCTTGTGAAAAGATATGGAGTGATCTTCACATGTTTGACAATAAGAGCCGTGCACATTGAAGTTGCCTCATCCTTGGACACTGACTCATTCATCAACGCCTTGAGGCGCTTCATTGCGAGAAGAGGACAGATCAAAGAGCTGCGCTCTGACAATGGCACCAATTTCATCGGTGCAGAGCGTGAGCTGAAACGAGCCATTGAAGGATGGAACCTGCAGCAGATCAATGATGTGCTCTCTTTGAAAGGAATCAAGTGGACGTTTAACCCTCCTAGCGGATCACATCACGGCGGAGCATGGGAGAGGTTAATTCGCTCCATCAGGAAGATTCTTAATTCCACCTTGAGGACACAGAGTACCGTATGGAGGGACTCCATACGGTACTCTGTGAAGTGGAGTCAATTCTCAACAGTAGACCTCTCACTAAGGAATCCACAGATCCGAATGACTTGGAGGCTTTAACACCCAATCATCTTCTGCTCCTGAAAGTCAAGCCCAGTTTACCACCTGGCCTGTTCCACAAGGAGGACAGCTATGCACGCAGGAGATTGAAGCAGGTGCAATACATTTCGGATCTCTTCTGGAAGAGGTGGGTTAAGGAATACCTGCCACAATTACAGGAACGGCAGAAATGGACAAAAATCAAGCGGAACTTCACCTCCGGCGACATAGTGCTCATAATGGATGATTCTGCACCGCGTAATTCCTGGATCATTGGGAGGATTACAGAGACAATTCCAGATCGGAATGGACTTGTTCGACAAGTCTGGATCAAGACCCGGACCAGCCTTCTATGCAGACCTGTGACAAAGATCTGCCTTCTTCAGGAGTCTATGGAGTCGTGAAGGCTTCACTCCTTTTCCATGGATTTGGATTTACTTTTTCCTGACATTGGGGTACTTGACTTTTTCATGACTTTGAATTCGGGTTTTTTGCGTGGGGTTCGTTTCAAGACCTGCAATGAACTACGAACTTCTTGCGCACACAAAAAATCGCAAAAGGCACAAAAGATTTGAAAAATAATGTAATGTACCGTTTTTCAATATGAATTGAATCCATGCATTCATTATTACTGCCTATGGATATGTAATAATTAGGGGCCGGAATGTTGGGGACAGTTATATGGGTCACGTGGTGTTGCGTGCTACTAGGCTACGTCACTCGTAGTAAAGTCAGCTGTTCGCGAGGCGGCATTGCATGAATGGAAGGAGAGAGGGGGTGAACAGGGAAGGTCCAACTTCGTTGACTGCAATCGCTTTACTATTCTATGATTCACTGGGGTAATGAACCGTTTAACTTTAATAAAATATAACAAAAGCAGTACTCTGGCCTGGAGCAGTGATTCTCATGCAGACGACAACTAAAGCAGCGAGTCTGACAGCTAAACGTTTCCCCGCTTTAGCCTCTCGGCGTCTTATCAAGATAGACGCCATACACCCAACACTATGTCCATATAAAAACACAATACAACAGATATAGAACACACTGGGACCACTGGCCAGGGAATTGATTGGCAATTGCTCTGGACCTGTGGGAAGCAAAGACCTAGGCCTATAGGAATACACACAGGCCCTAGTAGGCCAACTACAGGGGCTGTGACAACAGACAGACAGACAGACAGACAGATAGATAAGCTATTTGCACACTTTTGACAATTTTAATCCATGATGCATTGATATTAACAGCTTCCGCGCCATTGCCGACGATTAAAGTCAATTGAAGCTTAATTTTGATACTGGCGCTTAACGCCATTGCCGACGGCCTTCGGCAATTGAGCTTTTATAGCGCGTTCGATTGCTCGAGCCAAAATGCTACTCACGTTAGCCGGTTAGCTAGCTGTGTTGTTAGCACAGCATTGGATCGCCCATCTTAGATCGTCGTCGCCATAAGCATCCATTCTATCCATTTCTTTCAATCGCCTGTAACTCCTATTCCTTGTCCCAGATGGCATTTTTGGTCAAAACAGCGTTTCTTTGACGGCACAGAGCTGACAATCTAGAGCTCTCCGGAGCTCCGGCCTGGATTCACATTGTAAACAAGGCCCATCCAGCTGTGTGAAAACTCCTAACGTAGGACTACCGGTTGTGGACCGGAAATGGCGGATTTTCAAAATAAGAGCTCAAATTAAAAAAATGCTGGCGTGAATTAGATCCTAATTTTTCAATAAATGATAGCGGTCTAAGTGTTAAATGGAAAAAGTACTTTGTAATTTCACTAATTTGTCATTAAAAGGAATACTTGAGCATACGTAGGCTACTTTGTCCACCACCGATAACTGGACACCAACATCAGGTAGTCTAAATTATTATCTATGTATTAGTACTAATTACCTAGTAATTATTACTGGTGGTTCATCAGCTGGTGGTTCATGAGCTATGCCTGATTTTCAATCGAGTGCTACAGTGCCACCCTTTGTCCAATGGTTGTGGGCTTTGTGTCTAAGCAGGGTGACATAGCCCTCTAACATATTGCACATTTCGTGAAAAACAACTGCATGGTTTGGCCTGGAGCGCTGACATAAGAAAATATGTATAATTCAAAATAGTGGGTGAACTAATGCTGCATTCACATGGAATCGGGCAAGCGGTAGACGGCAAACGGCAAAACCTGCTGGACGGCACGGTAAAAAGATTAAATATTTTAACATTGATGCCGCCTGCCACTACCGTCACCGGATCTGGCTGCCAGGCTGCCGTGCCGTCCTGTTCCGTTTAACGTCCTGCTCCCGTCCACTAAAATGACTTACGGTTTGCCTGATCTACTGCTTGCCTGATTCCATGTGAATGCAGCATTAGCCAGGGTCAGAGGTCAAAAGTCAGAACACGAAGGTTGTTCGACATGAGGAGACGCATATGTCTATCCAAGTTTTATTGTTGACGGTCAAACGGAGCTATACCTGTTCAAATTTAGCATTTGAGTGCTATTGATTGAGTGCTATAGCGCCACCCTTTGGCCAATGGCCGTGGGCTTGGCGTTCTCACCGTTTAGCATACCCCTCTACCATATTGCCAAGTTTCACGAAAACCGACTGCACGGTTAAGCCAGAAATGCAATTTTGTTTTAAGGGGCCAGGCACTTCGGGCGCGGCCCCTTAAAAACAGAAAAACTACAATAAGGGACCATAGGCCATTTAGCTTGGCCCCTTAATAACTGAACTGGAGACACCCCCAAAAAATCATGTTTGAACTAGGGACACCCCCCAAAAGAATATATATATATTTAAAATGGGGCACCCGCCCCCACCCTGCCAAGCAGTAGGATTTGAGTCATTACATCTTGTTTGACACTGTTCCATATTGTGAAAAATTAATTTCTAATCCTTTCTTAGATAGGTGACAATTTGGCCAATTTTGAATATTGTATATTTTCTGTAACATTTTAAAAATTTTGAATTACATTTGACGCAGTGATGGTCTCATAATAATTTCTTTTCTTGTTTTTAGTTTTTCTTTTGGAGGTTACAAAAATACCAGATAGGCTACTCTGTATAGACTGTGTTAGCAGAGCTGCCATTACAGCGATAAGGAAGAGTCTAGATAGCCTGGAGCTAGTCGGACTAAACAAACATAACGGAGGAAAAGAATGAGGATTCAGCACTTACATTCAGCTCGTGATCATAATAACTCGAACATCTTTATTAGCAGCGTCATTATAAACACATTGGGTAACAGGCATATCCGGTACTTCCGGTATGGCACTTCAGAAAAAGGGTTTATCATTTATATATATACAGACAATAAAGATCACATCTTAACACATTTTGCGTTTGGGTATTACCACACGTGAATAGCCCAAGACGTCTGTGGACGTCTTTGAAAAAAAAAATGTGAATGGATTTTCTAGGTGAAAGTGATTTTTAGGCAGTTTTGCGTGGGCTCTCTTAACAGACTGCATCATGGGAATGTGTCGCCGCACTAAGAGGTGTTTGTAGAAAGAGTGAGACCACAGCATGTCATGATGGATCAATCCACATCTTTAATGTCAATCCTCCGGCCGGCCGGCCTGCCAGCCAGGAGAAGACCCCCAAAACACTGTATTCTAGGTCCACTGGTGACCGTTAAGAAAAGGCAGACACGTGCATAGGCTTCAGCCCCTGCCCCTTTACCCATCTGTAAAAAACTGCCCTCTTCAGTCCATGAAAGTAGCATTTACTATGGTGAAAGAAATGCCAAATGTGGCCGTTTTAAAGATGTTTTGGCCAATCTGCCCAATCTGCTCAGTAAAGCTTGTTGAATGTGACTTATATAAATACCACGACAAAATGGTCGTGCATCTGTTCCCAATGAGGCAGCCTGCTCATATCTCACCTTTGGAGGAGAGCTGGCTTGCAGAGCATGGCTTAAAACTTAGGCTGATCGGCTGTGGGGCCAATAGGGCTATACTGTAGGCTACTGTATATTGATCACAACATGAACGCCAGACATGCATGCCTCGGTAACTCCAAATGTCCCGTGAATCATTTCATATTTCATGATGACATATCATATCATCACAAGAACTCATCAGTGGACTTACCATCTGACAAAGAAATTATAGCTGTGTTGTGTGTCCAGATTTGATCCATTTCCCCAGTCATTCCGACATACGACAGTGATATGATATTAATCAAATAATAATCATAAGCTCTGATGAAAGATATCAAGACCCGGCCCACAACAGCCCTGCAATCAGGCTCAGCCCTGTTGGCACAACAGGTTGTGTGTCGGTCTGGCGAGTGGGAGACTGGGGTTCAATCCCCGCTACCTGCAAAACACTACATCTGCAAAGGGGAATGAGTGAGCAATTGTTCAATATAAATGGCTTTTATAATATTCTTGCCAAGTTGTATTAGCCTTTAGTCTTGAGGTCAAACTTAAATCAATTAACTTCTTTCTCATTATACGTGAGAAAAGGATATCCTACAGATTGCTACTTTATTAACAAGTGGATCCATCGTTTAGGAGCTTGCTTGCCAAAATAAGCTGATCTACAAGTGTAACGCGGTGCACAACAGACACGCTGTTATCTTGTAGATCTGTCCATTTGAAACATGTTAGTAACGTGTTCCGATAGCGACCATAAACATCATCACGTTAGATTAAACAGGCGTGTATGTTCTACGCAAGGCAGAACCTACAAGGTGGAAACGCTTGGTAAAGAGGGAGTCCGCTGACTGTCAGGTTCATGAGCTATACCTTTTTTATATTCGAATTTTCACTTGAGTGCTAAAGTGCCACCCTTTGGCCAATGGTTGTGGGCCTCACCGTTTAAAGTAGCATAGCCCTCTACCATATTGCCAAGTTTTGCAAAAAACGACTGCACAGTTAAGCCAGAACTGCAAGTTTTGGCAGCCTCAGCCGATCTGCGTTGCTGTACGAACAATAAGGGATCTTTCCCCATCGGACTTGACCCCAAATAATTATAACAATAATAATAACAAATAATAATAATGGATGTAATTAAAATAATAATAATAATAATATTAATACCTTGAGTATAGGTAGTACAGGTTAAAGAAAAAAATAAAATAAAAATGAGAAACTAGCAGTTGTAGGCAGTTTGCAGAATATGAAAGAACCTTCATTCCAACAGACGCAAACTAGTTATTTATTTAGTCAACCAATGTTAGTACTTTTAACATTGGTTCAATATTTATAAAACACAGACACATTTAACCACTTTCACTTTCCAAATCCTGAAAAAAAAGAAAACAGAAAGAAACAAAATACTGAAGAAACAAATCTAATGTGCAGGAAAATGTGTTAACATAGCATCACACTTGGTTTATGAATCTACACGCTGACAATGAACATGCTAGTATGTGTGGGATACACCCACAACAAATGTGACAAATCTCTGCCAATGCCAAACCTTCTGTTGCCATTGAATTGTTTTGAGTTTCCAAACGTATAAAGGTATTAACGACTGAAACATCCAACGGTATAATTAAACAGTGTTACCATAGAGAAATAATCTACCAAAGACAAAAACGTTATCTGCCATGTTTATATAGGTTTTACATACAAAAAGATAACAAGAAACTAAATTGTGGTGGTCTTTAAATTCGGATGGTGACAAATAACAATAACAATAAACTAAAAATAATTGGGCCAAACAAATTAGAAGAAAAAAAGGGGAGAGTAACACTTTGAGTTTTTCTTATTTCTAATGATTTGTCCGGACCAACATTTTTTGTCATTGTCATGATTTGTCACAATCTGAGTTGGCTTTTTCCGAGGCTTAAAAGGTCTTTAAATAAATATGTGTTGATATGTCTATGGGGAAATGAATCGGAACTTCTCTTCTGGTGCCGTCTTCGTTCTGAAAGGGGCGGGACTTTGACAATCTATTGTCAGATTATGTGATTCCACTGCTTTAGTATCTATCATCTGTCATTGTCATCCTGGAATAGAATGAATGATGTTATATCATGTGTCAACTCAAATGGGTTCATGGGGAAAATGTGCATTTATTACTATTACAACTAACCACTTCTTCCCTGTATGATTCCTCCTCATTATCCTCAGATGTGCATTTTGACCCAAGCATTTGGCACCAACTGCAACTAAAGGGTTTCCTCCCTGTATGAGTCCTCATGTGTCTATGGGCTTTCCCCTTTCATGAGTCCTCATGTGTCTTTTTAGATGAACACTCTGAATAAAGGCTTTACCACACACGTTACAAGTAAAGGGCTTTTCCCCTGTATGAGTCCTCATGTGTCTTTTTAGATGACCACTCGTAGCAAAGCCTTTACCACACACGTTACAAGTAAAGGGCTTTTCCCCTGTATGAGTCCTCATGTGTGTTTTTAGATGACCACTCATAGCAAAGGCTTTACTTCACACGTTACAAGTAAAGGGCTTTTCACCTGTATGAGTCCTCATGTGTCTTTTTAGATGACCACTCCTAGCAAAGCCTTTACCACACACGTTACAAGTAAAGGGCTTTTCCCCTGTATGAGTCCTCATGTGTGTTTTTAGATTAATACCCAGAGCAAAGGCTTTACCACACACGTTACAAGTAAAGGGCTTTTCACCTGTATGAGTCCTCATGTGTAATTTTAGAGTAACACTTTGAGAAAAGACTTTACCACACACGTTACAAGTAAAGGGTTTTTCTCCTGTATGAGTCCTCATGTGTGTTTTTAGATTACCGATGTGAAGACAGCCTTTACCACACACGTTACAAGTAAAGGGCTTTTCCCCTGTATGAGTCATCATGTGTGTTTTTAGATGACCACTCATAGCAAAGCCTTTGCCACACACTTTACAAGTAAATGTTTTTTCCCCTGTATGAGTCCTCATGTGTGTTTTTAGATTAATACCCAGAGCAAAGCCTTTACCACACACGTTACAAGTAAAGGGCTTTTCACCTGTATGAGTCCTCATGTGGTTTTTTAGATCACCACTATGAATAAAGCCTTTACCACAAACTCTACAAGTGAAGGGCTTTTCCCCTGTATGAATCATTGAGTGCTTAATCAGATTTGCCTTACGATTAAAACATTTGCCACAGTCTGTACAACTAAAGCGTTTCTTCCCTGTGTGGCTCCTCATGGAGTGAATATGTTTTGATGATTTTAAGTCCTTGGACAGCTTGCTGCTCAAAGACAATCTTTGTCCTTCCACATGTGTCTTGTGTGACTTCAGTGTGTTTAAAGTTGACTGACCTTCACTGGGCTCCTGCCACTCATCACTGTCTTCAGTGTCAGATACAGAACAGTGTGAAGAGAGGAGCTGGTTGTCACTAGTTGGTTGTGATGTTCCACAGTCCTCTACATCAGCTTGTGTTTTCATGTGTTCGGTTGAGGTTCCGGCTACAGGCTCTGTCTCTCTGTTTTTATCATCATGATCATCTTCACTTTTCACTGCTAGTAATGTCAACGTTGACCCATCAGCCTCCATTGGTCTTTGAAGTAGCTCCTCTTTAATCTGTGGTGGTTGTGGTTCCTCCTGGACCAGACTTGAGCTCCTCTCCGGTTGTTTAGTGAAAACCTCCTCTTTACACACAGGGAGGTGCGGGACGGCTAGAAAAAAGACACAAAGAGAGAAAAACATTTAATGTTTGCATTTTTGGAGGAACATCATCTTTTCCATTTCTAATCAAAGATAGTTTTCAGGGCTTGACATTACATGTTTGAGCCACTTCTCATTGGGACAAGAACATTTACTTACTTGTCCATGTAAAGATTTTAGAAGACATATTTTGCATTTATACAAATCATGCATCAATTCAAGATTGAGACCTGGAGTCACCACTACACACTATATGTATGACACACTCAAAAATCATTGTATTATTGGAACATGTTTGTTGAAACTTCCAACAACCAGTTTGAGTTTGTGTCAATTGTTTCAGTTGTCTTTTCTTTTTTTCTTGTAGTGTAATTTTGTCATAACCTTCTGTTGAACACGTATTACTTATTTGTAACTATTTCAATGCAACATTATAATCAATACAAGATTATAATGTTGCATTATACAAAATTACACTACAAGAAAAAAAGAAAAGACAACTGAAACAATTGACACAAACTCAAACTGGTTGTTGGAAGTTTCAACAAACATGTTCCAATAATACAATGATTTTTGAGTGTGTCATACATATAGTGTGTAGTGGTGACTCCAGGTCTCAATCTTGAATTGATGCATGATTTGTATAAATGCAATAATATCAAAAAATTACAATTTCTATAAAAATATATATATATATACAATTTTTACTAGGACTCCCACCCGTGGGTCCTGGGACCCACTGCAGACCTAACAACATCACTGTGGTACATTCTGTTTCCTAGACAGGCTCTCTACCCATTCAGCTATGGCTGTCCCCCTCTAAGGCAGGGGTACTCAACGTTTTTGGCCGGGGACCCCCGGAAATGCTTTGGCAATGTCTCGGGACCCCCGCCCCGCCTCCTCCCGACCCCCAATATAAATTGACTGCTACAATAACCTTAATAATAGAGACAATACCACCATAAATAAATACTGAAACCAGATATAATCATTAGGGAGGTGTATGCATGTGTACCATGTCAACTCTTCATTTCCATTTTCCAGCCATTCAGTTGCAAAAAAAAGATTATTATAATTTTTTTAATAATTTGGCGACCCCCCGAGGGGAAGGACAATATCATTCACTAGAACCAGGGATGGGTGTTTTCTGTGTATCTACGATGGTTAAAATGGAGTTTGAAGTTACAATGGGCTTGTCTGATAAAAATAAATATAGTAGACGATAACAATACCCACAATTATTTTGAAAGTGAAATATCCCTTTATGTAAGTAAGTAAACAAAACAGCACATACCTATACGGTACAACTTTACTACAGGTTGCATCTTTGCATCAAACAGTCCACGTCTCTGGTCCACCTCTGGCTGTTCCTCTGACAACGTTGAATGTCTTTTGGAGGCCATCTCTCTAGATACTGTAGACCTCTCCCTGTGGTGCTCTGTGGAAATCACCAGTAAAAACAACTTGTACTTATCATTCAATAAGGGTTTACTGAACAACTGAACAACCAGGAGTAGTCTGGTGACCACCGGATAGACGGGTGAAAGCCGGAATGTAGACGGCACCCGGGAGCAGTATGGGTTGGCGCCCCAGCCTGTGTCTTCCGTGAGGAGGAAGCCCAACACACCCATGGTGAGGCCTTTAGGAGGGCCATTCAAGCTGCAAGCGGAGTCTGCAGCACCACCGTTGCCCAGGTGGAGCCTGCAGCACCACCGTTGCCCAGGTGGAGCCTGCAGAACCATTGTGGCTCAAGAATCCACCACTCCTGAATGAAGTGTCTGGTGCTGATTGATGATTAGAACCTTCCTGGACAGATCACTTAACCCTTTGAGTGGACCAGTACCATGTCTCGTGCTTAAAATCTTAAAAGTCTCACGCACAAATATCTTAATAGCTAAACATGATTATGGGTACAAACTTGTTGTTCTATACTTATGTAGTGGCACAAGCGGAAACATGCTGTGTGTCTGTGTCTTTTAGGGGACCATGAGTTACCAAACTATATTTTTATCCTTACAGTTTCTGAATAACCCTTTAGTCTTGTTAGAATAATACTAATAAAAACATCATTGTGTTTTACCTGATAGAGTATATTGCACCACATCTTCCTACGTAGTAATGTCAAAGTTGACTCACCAGTCTCCTCTTCCTGTTCCTCTTTAATCTGTGGAGGTTGTGGTTCCTCCAGGACCAGACCTCCTCTCCTCTCCTCATATTCAGATGAAACCTCTTTACACACAGACAGGAGGAGGGGAGAGACGGTAGCATCAGCAGAGCAACTCAAAGTGCTTTTGTCAACTCAAAGATTATTCTCCTATTCGTTTTGTCAGGATCGTTTAAAAAATTAGTGTCTCGAGTCTCTTCACAATGCCTCGCAGAGCAAGGTGTTGAGTAGAGCCCGACATCGGTCTCAGCGATGTATCCGTCATTGTTGGCGCCGATGCCCGACATCGGACATTATTTCACCGATGTGGCCAAAACATTTTTTTAATCATCATTAATGTAATCTACCCCCAACCACCCCTTTTCCCCCTCAATGTATATTTCCCTTTTTACCTCCTTTATGATGAATTCCTGTTGTGTTCTTTGGAAAAATAGAAGTGTATATTTGTACATCTCTAAATGTTTTGATGAATTGAACAAGATGGACCCTCTGGTAAACAAGTGTAATGCTTTTATTGGGTCGTCCACTCACAGTTAACAGTTTTTGTATTGAGTTGTGCTTGAAATGTACTGTAATTCTGCAAACTGTTTTTGAGTGGTGCAAACCACTCCAACAACTGGCTTTGTTAGTTTACGTGTCCACGTGTTTGTTCGTACCTGATCAGCTGTGGTCACTGACGTAATGTCTCATTCCGGCCAATCACAATGCACCATGCTCATCTTTTGGTACGAACAGACACGTAAACTAACAAACCTGAAATCACACCCGGGTGAAATGGGTGACCATAGCAACCATGCTCATGTTTTGGTACGAACAGACACGTAAACTAACAAAGCCAGTTGTAGGAGTGGTTTACACCACTCAAAAATGAGCATGGTTGTTATGGTCACTAAGTTCACACGGGTGTTATTTCATTACGTCAGGCATTACCTCAGACCACAGCTGATCAGTCTATATAAGACCTTGCACCACTCAGTTCACACGGGTGTGATTTTTTAAAAGCCACTGCGTGTGCCGTGCCTGTGACTCTGACCATTTATGTGACTCTCACCATTTATGCCAAATATCTTAATAGCTAAACATGATTATGGGTTTAAACTTGTCGTGCTATACTTATGTAGCAGCACAAGCGGAAACAACATGATGTGTGTCTGTCTGTCTTTTAGGGGACCATGAGTTACCAAACTATATTTATGTTTCATTCCTTACTGACTGCCAGTAGGCAGTAAACAATAGTGAATATACCTCTCGCGCTCCGCGTAGGTCGAGTCTTAATATAAACAAAGTCATGTGACGTGTAGGCTGACCGTGCGTCCCGGTAGGCTATATAAGCACGTGACAGCCCACACCCGGCCTCTTTTTTCTTCTCGCTACCTGACGTGAGTATCGTAGGTAAGTGTAGCTCCTAGAATCTGTACATCAGTTCTGTATTGCAGGTCCAAAGAGTTGTTAAGACACTATATGTGTCGTGGTGTTGACATCCTGCCTGTGGCTATTGCAGAGAGCGCAAATTGTTGTCCTCTCAAGGCTGTGGTTGTCAAATTATCACCATTTCTCTTTGTTTGTCTTGAGGATCCCTAGCTACAAACACTCTCATGTATTGTTGTTAAAGGGCTTCCTCCACACACTGGGTGTTGGCCGCGTGCTGCCGGTTTCCCACAGCACTCGCCTAAGATTACTGGAGGTTCCCACATGGTCTGTGCCTGCACAGTCCTCGCTGGGATTGCCTAGTTAAATATCTGATTGACATTTTTGTTTGATGATTAATCTAATCAATTAATTCATCTAAATAACTTAATTTGTTTAAACATTTCAGATTACTGGAGGTTCCCACATGGTCTGTGCCTGCACAGTCCTCGCTGGGATTGCCCAGTTAAATATCTGATTGACATTTTTGTTTGATGATTAATCTAATTAATTAGTTAATCTAAATAACTTAATTTGTTTAAAACAAATTCAGATTACTGGAGGTTCCCACATGGTCTGTGCCTGCACAGTCCTCGCTGGGATTGCCTAGTTAAATATCTGATTGACATTTTTGTTTGATGATTAATGTAATTAATTAGTTAATCTAAATAACTTAATTTGTTTAAAACAAATTCAGATGACTGCAGGTTCCCACATGGTCTGTGCCTGCACAGTCCTCGCTGGGATTGCCTAGTTAAATATCTGATTGACATTTTTGTTTGATGATTAATCTAATTAATCAATCAAAATAACTTAAAAAAATAAAGAAAAAAAACTGGAGGTTCCCACGCATTCTGTGGCTGCACAGCTCTCGCGGGGATTGCCCAGTTAAGTGTCAAATTGACATTAAGCTAACAGCAGGCCATCTTAACCTGACCGGTTAGCTACTCTGTTTGCTGGAGGTTACTGACGCGTTCTGTGATCGTACAGTTCTCGCTGGTATTGCCTGGCTATACAACTGGCTTGAGACTACTGAGCTATGGCGCGTACGTCCTGTAGCGCTCAGCTCCAAGTCGACGATGGACATGACTTGTGTCCGACATGCTTGGGTGTCGGTCATCTCAGGGAAGCCCTGATTGACCCATGTATGAACTGTGGCACTCTACCACTCTCTGTGAGAGAGGCTAGGCTGCGTGAGGTGGAGAACCTCCTGTTCAAAGGAAACCTCCCACCTTCTGGGGTCCCTTCTGGTGGGAGGGTGAAGCTCAAAACGCGGGTCTCGCGCCGAGCGCGGTCACCTGGCCCGGAAGAGTTCAACGGCGGCTGTCACGACTGCTCCATATCGCCATGAAATGGACGATTTGAGGGCTGAAATAGAGCGCCTTAAGGCAATAGTACGGCCACCTCCTCCCCCGCCACAGGCGGTCCAGCAGCCACCGCCTCCTCCGCCACAGGCGGTCCAGGAGCCGGAGGGCGATGATGATCTAGAATTAGATTACGGTTATGATGATGATGACGCCATGTCAACTAGAGCTTCAGACTCTATGTTCCATGACGAGGATGATATCCCCAGGGGGGCCCCTCCCCCGAACGGGGGTTTCAGGGTGATCCCCAGGTGGATAGTGTGCAGGCTGAGGATGGCTCAGAGACTTCACGCAGAAGCTGGGGAAGCACTGAGCTGGGGATCGGGCCCTGCACATTGCGTTCAACGCTGCGTGCTGCCCTGGCTAAGATTGAGCTGGACGACCTGTCAGCTGCTCGTGGGGCGAGTAACCCGTTCTTCAAACGGGCTGCCGCCGCTAAAATACCACCCTTTGCTGTCCCACCCTCGCCTCACTACCTAAGTCAGCTGAAGGAGTGCTGGGCTGAGCCGGGTGCATCTGCCCACCGAGGCAAGGATGCAAGGACCCTGGCCTCCATGGATATGGCAGAAGTGCATGGACTGGTTAGCATGCCTCCTGTAGACCAGTGCATTGCGGCGCTGGTTCTCTCTCCAGATGAGGCACTGAAGGCAAGAACCCGCTGTCCCAGTGCGCAGTGTGCAGTCACTGGCGACCTGCTGACAAAGGCATATGCTTCTGCTGCCACAATGGCCCGTTTGGGGAAACTCTCTCTCTGTGCTCCTCCTCGCCCAGTGATGTGGCTCTTGAGTCCTTCGCCTTAATGTCAAGCGAACTTGGCCATGTGATGTCCACCTTGGTTGTGACACGACGTCAGGTGTGGCTTGCTCAGGCGCCTATGTCTGACAGTTGCAGACAGACGCTACGGAAGCTTCCGGTGGTGCCGGGCCAGTTGTTTGGCCCGGAGGCAAACGAGGCACTGCAGCGTAGGCAGCAGTCAAGGCAGGCCTCAGAGGACTGGGGTCAACGGGCAACGCCTGGAGCGCTGACATAAGAAGTGAGGTGTACTGCAGCTTGGGACCTGCCTCTGGTCATGCAGGCATTGAACAGGGCGCCCTTTGAGCCTATGGATGGGTCGTCCTTGAGCTCTTTATCGATCAAGACTGCCTTTCTGTTAGCAGTTACGACAGCTAAGCGTGTGAGTGAGCTGAAACAGCGGCTATCCCACTGGGCAGTGGATGCGATTAAGAAGGCTTATGAAGAATCTGGTAAACCTGCCCCCTCCGAGGTCATCTGCCATTCTACCAGGGGCGTTGCCACGTCCTGGGCGGCGATGAGAGGGGTGTCACTGGCGGACGTCTGTGCGGCGGCGTCTTGGACAGCCCCTTGCACGTTCTCGAGGTTCTATCACCTTGATGTGGCCTCTGGATCCTCACTGACGTCAGCGATCCTGCCACTGGCTGCTACGGCAGTTTAGTAGGTTGGTTCGATTCCTCGTGACACTTCTGGTATGAGTCATCCACTATTGTTTACTGCCTACTGGCAGTCAGTAAGGAATGAAACATAACGCAAGTTATGAATGTAACTATGGTTATGTGAATTCCTGGATGACTGCCAGTAATAACGGTCATTCGGAATCTTTCAGGGCGAGAAGATTCTTAAGAGGCCGGGTGTGGGCTGTCACGTGCTTATATAGCCTACCGGGAGGCACGGTCAGCCTACACGTCACATGACTTTGTTTATATTAAGACTCGACCTATGCGGAGCGCGAGAGGTATATTCACTATTGTTTACTGCCTACTGGCAGTCATCCAGGAATTCACATAACCATAGTTACATTCGTAACTTGCGTTTTTATCGTTACAGTTGCTGGATAACCCTTTAGTCTTGTTAGAATAATACTAATAAAACATCATTGTGTTTTACCTGAGAGAGTATTGCACCACATCTTCCTACGTAGTAATGTCAAAGTTGACTCACCAGTCTCCTCTTCCTGTTCATCTTTAATCTGTGGATGTTGTTGTTCCTCCTGGACCAGACTGGATCTCCTCTCCTCATATTCAGATGAAACCTCTTTACACACAGACAGAAGGAGGAGAGAGAAGGTAGCATCAGCAGAGGAACTCAAAGTGCGTTTGTCAACTCAAAGATGACATTTATTCACCTATTTGTTTTGTCAGGATAACCATCGTTTAAAAAAGAAGTGTCTTGAGTCTCTTCACAACGCCTGGCAGAGCAAGGCGTTGTGAGTAGAGCCTGACATCGGTCTCACCGATGTATCCGTAATTTTTGGCACCGATGCCCGACATCGGACATTATTTCACTGATGTGGCCGAAGTTTTTCATTAATGTAACCTACACTTGTCTTTTAGAATGTAATACGCCCTTATGAAACACGCTATTTTGGTTTGATATAAATGTCTTGCAGCTGCAGAGAATGGATTTAAAAGGCACTGTGCGCGCTGTGCCTGTGACTCTGGAGCCTAGGGTGCAGCAGAAAACCCTGCCCTGCGAGACAGCTGGACTTCATAAATGGTCCAAAAAGTCCAGCTGTCATTCCGGACCCCTCGCCCTGAGAAAATGTCGTCCGTTTGCAGCCCGGGAAAATATATGAGAGATGTTTGAAAAGATCACATATTTGAATAAACAACCGTTTTCTGCCTGAACTTTTACATGGATGTGAAACTAGAGGACAATATCTCACTCCACGTCTTTGGAATTATGTATTGGGTGAGTACAAACAGAGCGTGGAGCACATTTATGCCGCCGATGTCTCCTTGCTCACTGGGAGCGGAGGCATCCGATCTATGGCTGTGTTTACAGGTGATGTATATTTAGCACCAAGTTACCCAAATTGTGTCGTTAGCAGTGATGGTCGTCGAAGGAAGAAAGGAGAAGACCAGCAGGTTGTCGTCACATTCTGATCAGTTTTATTGAACAGAATAACTCAGTTACAAGGCTTTCCACGGGCGGAAGGCCCCGTGGAATACATGAAGTCACAGCATAGCTAATCAGTGTGGACTCTCTAGAAGTTTCACTGCGTCCAAGTATTTACTAACTTCTAGGTCCCGCCCCCCTCCCTGGAAACTCACAGGCTCTTCCGGTCAAGGAGGAGGCGGGACATACACATGGCATGCAGCTCATGTGTCACTCTATGTTTTATACCAAATAAGACTAATTCAATATCTATACTATATATGAAGTATGCCGAACACATGTAATGAAATTGTTCAAACTATATTGTTAACCAGTCTAAATGATTAAGCACAAATACACAGTGTAGATTCATCAATTCTGGAGCAGAGAGCAGAAGCTCTCTGCCACACACACATGCACAGCTGTTGGATTAGCAGTTTGAGATAGGAGCGGTTCCTATAGTCAGAAACAGAACCCCCGTCCCTCCTGGGGTGTTTTAGCTGATTGTAAATAACTAAGCAAGATTAGAGACAGCACCCAGACCCCCTGGGGTGCCTGGCCGCATTCTTAACAAAAGGCTTTGTTTTTACGGGCTGGCTGTAAATAGCTCTAAAGCCGTTTTTACTCTGTGCTAGTCACCAAGTTTCAACTTACAGAGCTCCTCTTGTGTCCTGTGCAAACTGACACTGTGTGTCAACTGTCTAATAAAATATCAACTGATTGATATATACGTGTCCATGTCTATAAAATATCCATCACATCCTCCCTCAACAGGCTCTTACGCCTGTTGCAATACCATAACAGCATCATAAGTCATAACCTGCCAAATTAATTTTTCCAAAAATAAATTGCCAAATTAATCATTTTAACCATAGTACAACGTGATAGACCTCCCTGGACACAGAAGCATCTTGTTAACTACCTAAATTGTATCAAATTAGAACCGAACAAGCATGGGGCTTGTTCTGTTGTATCTCTTATACAGACCTGAAACTGAACCATATTTAAAACAGAAATTAAACTCCTTATTTAACTGAAATCCTATTTAGACTACATCAAATTCCTATATTGATTAAATTCAAATACCTGTACTTTAACTGAAATCCTATTTTAGACTAAATCAAATTCCTATATTGGTTACATCCTGTTTAGACTAAATCAAATTCCTATATTGGTTACATCCTGTAATTGAAAAGTTAACACTCATAGCATGACAAAATGGTTAATCATAAAAACAAACATCCCTTTAACAGTACTATTTCAGTACCTTGTTATATCTACTTTGACCTATGTCAGCACAGAATACAACATACAAACATTAGAACAACATTTTCCAACATTAATCACAATTCAGATGAACCACGATTTTTTTTTCTTTCCATGACGCAAATTGTTCAGACGTTCAACGCGCAGTAGGAAACGGTTCCCACAATTATTTTTTTTCGCCTATAGAATAAAAACGCTTGGAACCTCCTTCTTGATTCTCAGAGCTCGCACATAGCTCTCAGATCTGTAGGTTTGAAGCAGACCGTTGTCACCATATGCTTGTTGTCACAGCACACACGTGAACCACAGCTTAACTGCAGTCAGCAGTAGAACTCAGTAGAACTCACTTTGAGCATCACAAGGCTCTTAGTGGACAGCTTATTGCTTAGTCATGTCAATCATGACAGCAAAAGCATTGAAACGCTCCTGTAGCAGGAACGCTCCTCTTCTTCATTGTATACGAACATTGGAACGGTCTCCCTTGGACCTCTCCTCCCTCCTAGTGCAAAAGGAGAACCAGTTGGCACCGGCCCGTGGGCCGTAGCCTCCCTTGGACCTCTCCTCCCTCCTAATGCAGAAGGAGAACCAGTTGGCACCGGCCCGTAGCCGCAGAAATAGTGTTCGATCCAACACCTCCGAGTCCTGTAGCGAACACAGGTCTGTGAAAGTCACCTGCTGTTGATTTCCGACGGTAGAAGCTGAGTTAGGAGCTCCTCTGTCGCTGTTGTCACAGCTGCCTGTAGACACCCCCCTGGACTCTCTGCCCTCGGGATGACCTCCTGTAGGCGCTGGTGGTCTCCCCGTGATCCTTTTGGTGCAGTCAGATGTCACTTTCGACACCTTCAGGAATCCATGGATGGACTCCTCTCTTCCACACCTATTGAAGGAAGAAATACAGGCTCCCACTACAAATATCCCCAATAATTTCTTAGGATATTTGATGACACTACAAGCTACTGGTCACTAAGATGACCTCTCTGGCATTAATCTCATTCTCTTTGCTAACCTCCCTAGTTCTGGCATGGCAAAGGAATGTATAGAGATTACAATGAGACTATTAAATGAGAGCCATAATAGTGTCACTGAACTATCTAAATTCACTGATGTCATGTCACCAAACGTATTGATGATAGGGCAGGACAGGTGATTAAGCTGAGGGTTACATTGCTTTAACCCTGAAAGGTTCAACCGTGGTTCTCGACTCCTCGGTTAAAACTTCCACTCCTAGCGATGTGGGTCAAATCCCCCTCCGTCATGCTACCAGCTAGTCGTGCTCAGAACACAGGGTTGCGAATTCCTGTGATCACCGTTATGTAGTAAGGCTGTTAGCCGCCGCCTTCATCACCCTACACACAAACAGGCACTATTAACTAAAGCCAATACTTCAAATTCACACCATAATACCCTCCCTTGAAACTGTAGTCCTTACGATCTACTCTTGACATCAGACTCCAAAAGCAGACATCACTTTGTGTACATGTCATTGCATGTCATTGGTCAATCAGTCATTCTTCACTCCTGTTCTTCAAACACTGTCCCATCTGTTTCTCTAAATAGCACCCCCAATAAATAGCTGCCTGCAGGACAGCTCGGTGGGTCTTTTAAAACAGACAGTGATAGGAGATAAGGAAGGGACAGGATGTCCACACCTGGCCCTAAAGCTCTCTATCTTAAAACTATTTAGGGTGAGAAGGGATTTTAGCTCTCTCCCCCTCTTTCCCTAAAAGCACATTCCGTCAGAGCATGCTAAAATTGTCATTGCAATTCCTCACACGTAGCTCTGTATGTATTTACTCATTTAACTATCACTTTTAGAATGGCTCCTACTAGCAATATTTCACCGGACATAGCTAGAACCTTTTTGAAGTAAGTCTAGTATGAAGTACATTCAATCATTCATTCACTCACACATACATTATTCTCAATCAATTCTCGATTTCATTCACACTACAAACACTCTCAGGCTTGTGTGATTTTCTCATTGAAACCCCTGGCTGGTGCCTACCCCAAACTCAAGCTTCATATGGCCTGGCAAACATACGTTTCTTCTGACACCTGTGACAGGTGTACCAAGCCATAAATCCACCACCAAAATAAAAAAGATCAACCGTAGACAAGTCTACCATTGCTATGCCTTTTTTCAATGAGAAGTTCCCTGGCCTGTAAACTCTGTGACACAATCTCACACACACACACACACACACACACACACATGCATGGGAATAGTTACCCCATCACCCACACACTCATTTGCATACAACCAACCCCATACTGAGTTCACCCTAAGCAACTGTTTTTGTCCCAGAATCAAATTACTCACGCAGAACTATATATAAATTTTACTAATAAGAACTGTTTTTTTTTTAACAATCCCTAATTAACCTATACCTAACTTTTACCTAAATGTAACCATTTCCAATTTGAGATGCATTTGTCATTTACCTTCTAAATTTTATTCGGACCCCCAAATTGAACCCACATTTTTTAAACCTTAATTGTGCCCAATCTCTGAGTTTTTGAGCACAAGACAACAAAAATAAACTGAGCTGTTGTCTCCGTCAAAATTTAAATGAACCTCCCTACTGTAATATCTATATTATTCATTTAAGAAAAAAGTCAATCTACCTTTAAACAGTCTCTGATCAAAAATGAGGTAACACCCTATCATTATAGCTACTATGTTCACCCGGGCCTAACCCCACACCGTATTCCTACAGTGAAGTTAATAGACTCGCTATCGTGGTTACTATATGCCCAGTGGTTACTCTTAGCCCCACATTTTAACACAGAAAATGTCCATAAATGCACTTTAAATAATTTCTCAAATATAATTTCACTCTTATATATTTGTACACTCTAACGTACATGAATAGCCATATTATAGTTCCCTTATCTAATTTAGTTCATGCATCCAGTTTATTTATTAACCTCCTATTAATTTCGTTCATTTATCTAGTTTGTTCATAAATGTATTAACCTATTACTCCCCCCTTGAGCCATGACCCATCATGGCTCATGACAAGAATCTGATCATCACAGAAAACAGTGCTACGCCATCCATAACATCACTCTCAGTACAGGCATACAGTCAGTAGAACAGATCAACTGACACACGCATCCATCACGCACCCACGCACAGGCACAGGCACGCACCACACACATCGAGTACAGTCATACATACTCATCACGCACTCATCAGACGCACCCACGCAAGGCACAGGCACGCACGCACCATAAACAACCATCCACAAGTACACACATACAGTACAGTCATACCGTCGCACGCATATCACAGACGTACCACGCACTCAAGGCACATGCACGCACGCATGCACGCCAAAACCATAGGCTTTGTCAAGCCAAAGATAAACTGTCACTCACAGTCCCCAAAGAAAATAAAACAGCGCCGAAAGAGCGCACACCCACACGCACACGCGCACGCACGCAGCGGGCATAAGGGAACAACTTTAGCCAGAGCTGCTGACAGAAAACCAGCTTAAGTTTAGAAACAACGCTTCTAGTTCAAGCATTCTACATCCCCACATCCCCTGTAACTGGGAAAGTGAAAAATAAAAAGCATAAACAGTCCGCATCACATACCGGAAGTGTGAAGAGAGTCTAAAAAGAAACAAGACACCCCCCCACCGACCGGGAACAAAGAGAGCACGGCCGCTCTACAGCCCCAGACAGGCACGCAGAATAACCGCAAAGGCCTCCTGGGTAAAAACATGGCCGCGACCAAACAATAATAACAAGACCTCAACAAGTCGTCGTGAATCCTGCCACAGATGACAAACATATCGAACAGCACGTCCCCCACCTCACAGACATCACAGGGAACGTAACCACAACGCAAACGAAAAACAACATTAAAGTTTAAACACTTCAGAAAACAGGGGGGGGCTCCCTCGGAGAAAACCCCCCGCCACCCCCACAGCTGTTGGAGGTGCAAATACGGTCCCATAACGAACCACAGACAAAAATAAGAGATCTCATCCTATCTAAACATCAACGCACAACGTGTCCTCCCACAAAACCACCGCGCACGGAGAAAACAGCACAGGCACAAAACAGGAACCACAATCAAACTAATAAAAATAATCCCCATACGCCCGCACATATCCCCCAGCAGCAATGTAAGAAAAAACACGTACACGTCGAAGTGCGCGCACATATGCATCGTATATATATATACGTCACAAAATCTCAGTTTTGCAATACGCTCGCCGGCTCGTCCTACTGGGCCTTGCGTAATCCAGACAACCTCAGAAGAACAATACTAATAAATATTAATATTAATCATCCAAAATTTCAGATTCCTATTCCATACACCCAGCAGCGTAGGGCCCAGTTATCCTACTAAACACCTTCGGCTTGCCCTCAGGAACGCACAAAACCGTCCAAATATTGTGCACTTCCATTTAAAATGAGAGCAGCCACGCAAACAGCAAGTGGACATGAAAGACAATCGCACACCAGGCGCGCCTCCCGGTTTCCCCGAAAAACGCGTCTAGTCTGCAACTGCCTTAACCTATGAGGCACGCTACTCTGAACACACGCTTCACATTTGAAGCAGAAGGTAATAATTACATAGATTTAAAAAACCCACATCTTCTGCACATTGGCCAGGAATGCTTCATGACAGCCATCACTTGACGACGGACTATCAAGAAGTAGGAAAGTACTTAATTGTCGTAAAAAATGAATTTCAAAGGGATAAAGACAAGTTTATGACTAGCTCGCCTGGCGTTTACAGAAAAAATAAAACAATGGTGAATGAAAACACGCGTTGCCACTGAGCAGACGACCCCCCTCTTCACCCCAACTCACCTCGATCACCCCATCACCGCCACGACACAGAGCCACAAAAGTGACCCCCAGCAGGTCGCAGGTCCGTTCAGCGTGGCATAGAAACTACACCATCTTCCTCCAGTCCATCGGGCGCCATTTATGATGTATATTTAGCACCAAGTTACCCAAATTGTGTCGTTAGCAGTGATGGTCGTCGAAGGAAGAAAGGAGAAGACCAGCAGGTTGTCGTCACATTCTGATCAGTTTTATTGAACAGAATAACTCAGTTACAAGGCTTTCCACGGGCGGAAGGCCCCGTGGAATACATGAAGTCACAGCATAGCTAATCAGTGTGGACTCTCTAGAAGTTTCACTGCGTCCAAGTATTTACTAACTTATAGGTCCCGCCCCCCTCCCTGGAAACTCACAGGCTCTTCCGGTCAAGGAGGAGGCGGGACATACACATGGCATGCAGCTCATGTGTCACTCTATGTTTTATACCAAATAAGACTAATTCAATATCTATACTATATATGAAGTATGCCGAACACATGTAATGAAATTGTTCAAACTATATTGTTAACCAGTCTAAATGATTAAGCACAAATACACAGTGTAGATTCATCAATTCTGGAGCAGAGAGCAGAAGCTCTCTGCCACACACACATGCACAGCTGTTGGATTAGCAGTTTGAGATAGGAGCGGTTCCTATAGTCAGAAACAGAACCCCCGTCCCTCCTGGGGTGTTTTAGCTGATTGTAAATAACTAAGCAAGATTAGAGACAGCACCCAGACCCCCTGGGGTGCCTGGCCGCATTCTTAACAAAAGGCTTTGTTTTTACGGGCTGGCTGTAAATAGCTCTAAAGCCGTTTTTACTCTGTGCTAGTCACCAAGTTTCAACTTACAGAGCTCCTCTTGTGTCCTGTGCAAACTGACACTGTGTGTCAACTGTCTAATAAAATATCAACTGATTGATATATACGTGTCCATGTCTATAAAATATCCATCACATGAATATATGTAATTTATGTATGATCACAGACATTCTAGGGCTAGTATAACTACTGGTAAATGTAGTTCAGTTCAGCTAGCTTAATGCTACTTGTAGCTAAGCTGGTGTTGTTCAGAGTCTACTAACCTGCAGTGTGTAGATCGATGTCCATATCAAAATCAATGTCCAGCCGTTTGTTTTGTGTCTCCAGCAGAGTTTCTAGTGTCTCCATCTCTCTCTGGAAGAGGTTGACCATGAACTCTCCCACCGCGCTGAGGCGCTCCAACACAAACACTCTGACGCTAAGCTCCACACTACAAACATCAGCAGCGCCACGCTGCTGTTTGTCCACAACAAACAATATCTCCTCTCCCACCGACGCTAGCTGTTCATTTATCTTCAGCCGTACAGACTCCATTTGACGCTTTTCACCTCCTTTAAGAGACATTTCCACCAAGCTTTCTGTTCCTACTGTAATATAGAATGTGTAATAAAGGCACAAATATCAACAATTCCCGAGAGTCACGACAACATGTTTGTTCAACAACATTACCGTGGAAAACAACTGGCGTGGCCACGTGATGCAAACAAGTACTTCCGACCGGGTCAAAGTTTTCGCATGCGCAATAAAGAATCCAGGCACTGTTGCCTTAATGCCTTTCGCCCCCTGGTGGTGGAGGTGTGTAACTGTCAGATAGATAGATAGATAGATAGATAGATAGATAGATAGATAGATAGATAGATAGATAGATAGATAGATAGATAGATAGATAGATAGTGTTATGACCTGGCTCTTAGCTTTAAGACTCTCCCCAGCAGTATGGTTCAGGTGGGGTTCAGCTGGGTCCAGCATTATATGTGTGTGATGATTAGGCATGCCACGGTATGATATTTTACAGTACGGTACGGTGCCGGTAGTGATAACCTATACCTCGGTATTCCACGGTATTTATATATAATAAAAAAAAAAGAAAAAGATTGCCCCCCCACCTATGTATAGTGACTACCCCTACCTCCTTATAAGCCCTTCTTTGTTCCCCAACCTGTAGGCCTACATATATTATTTTGTATTTACCTTTTATGATAATTTCAATTTTGTTATTTGTCATGTGACTTGTCATGATTATGAATTGATTACCCAGGACCTGAATGGAAACAAGACTGCAAGGACTTTTTTCAGTGATCCCTTTGGACATGTGTTTGACTGTACCCTATACTGATTACACTATTCCCCACTGTATTTCACTGTTATGGCTCCCCCTAATGGCCGTTTTGTACCCTGCAAGCTGCAGCAGAGCTAGTGCGTAATCTCAACTGCGCATGATCACAACTCTGTGTGCCGTGTTGACAGTTCACAACTTCACACATAGTAGGCTACATATGGAAATATGGAATATACAATTGGATCTGGGTGTCTTTCAGCAACACTAACTCAAAGGTAGGAAGCAACTTTTCAATCTACTGCAGCTGTGTGGTGAAAATAAATGTTTTGCCTTAGTCTGCGAGTGGAGTTGCACTGCATATGCGCAGCATGCGCCGCCCACCGACGCTGTATTAAAATACCGTCAGCTCGGAAATCTCACGGTATCAACACCGTGGCTTTTCCTGTCGCGGTATTACCGAAATTCGGTATACCGTGGCATGCCTAGTGATGATACAAAAGTGTGATGATACAAAAGGGTTATTATGTGCAGTTATTGTTGTTGAGTCCACTCTGTACTTTCACCATTCTCCAAGAGCATATAAATTAATCAATCAGGGTTTTATTAAGAATGTGGTTACTGTTTATAGGGTAATATATGCACAATTGAGAAGGAGTTCATCAAGATGCATTGCATTGATTGGTCCTTGTTTGGACATTCTAAATGAATACCTTTCTGTAAAAGACATTTCTACATTACTGTAAAATGGACATAATAGCATAATGATGCAATAAGAAAACATGGGCTACATGAAAAGTATGTGTTCATTAAAAATAAACGTCAATTGTTTACACAGCACTGAAAGAAAAACAACCACCGTCTCTGTCTTACATCATTCTGTCCTAATTTCACAGAGATCGGCTACTTTATGATCAACTATAGCTGTATACATGGTCACCTCACTCGGACCTGTTACAATGTCACTCACAAGACCTGGGCACCATATATGGGGGCTTTCCCCATGTATGGGGATTTTGAGTGATACACTGACTGACTGACGGAAAATGCGCAATTTCATAGTAAATGCGACCTGTGGTCGCAATAATATAGTATAGGCATATATGGAGATCAGGTTGTCCAGAACTGCTGATCCAAACGATATGCCCCTCCCTGATGACAGGGAGGAACTGTGGAAATCTTGCTGATTTGTGACCGATGGTGAGTGACTACGTCGGCCCCCTTCAGTTTTTACATACCAGGTGGACATTGGGTTTGATGATGTCATCATCTGCATGCTAAACAGGGCATTCACACACCTTGGCACCATGGGCAACGCAGTTAGAATCATGCTTTTTGACTTCTCCAGAGTCTTCAGAACTATCCAGTCACAACTGCTTACAGAAGCTTGCGTTGATGGGGGTGGACCATGGTTTGGTGGCATGGATCTCAGACTATCGGAGGTGCTGGTGAACATCACGGGCGCTCCCCAGGGCACAGTGCTGTCACCTGTTCACCCTATAAACATCTGACTTCCACTTCAACTACAAGACATGTCAGTTGTCACCTGCATCTCAGGTAACAACACTGTTGAGCGCGCATGGTTACGGAGGTTGTGCACTGGAGCAAGGCAAATAGCCTCTGGCTCAATGCTAGCAAGACCAAGAAGATGGTGGTGGACTATGGCACGACCAAGAGTGTACCTCCGGTTCCCAGCAACATATTAAAGGCGTAGTGAAACGGAAATGGTGGACATTTTATTTTGAAGTTTCAGACGGTCTCAAGTTAAAACACCGCTATGAAGTATCTGAACCAATCAGAGCGTCGCATCCCTTCAGGCGATGGGATGGTAGCTAGGGATTGTTGCTATGCTATACGCAACAGCGTGGTGTGTGTTTGTTTACAAATCAAATGGCCAGCTGTACCAGTTTACTGTTATGTGGCTTATTTCTACCCTATAATGTTTTCAGATACATATTTTAGCGTGATGATTAAGTTGAAACCGAGTAATACACTGTCTGGATGTTATCTGGAATGGGAATAAAAACGAGGATTTCTGTAATCAATAGCAGCTGTGCTGCACGGATGCGCACATTTGGAGAGGATAAGCTTCATTTGTATTGGCTTTTATCGATGTGGGCCTCGACACGTCATCACGCAGCACGTTTTCGTTTTCAGGAAGTAATACAAAAAATACTTTTGACTTTTGATATAAAAACACACAAAAATTAGAATTTTCCCATTTTTTTGGCATCCATTGTTAGGTAGGCTCATATGATGACCACAGAGATGGTCTAAAAGTGTGAAAAACTTATTTTTCATTTCACTACACCTTTAAGGTAGTGGAGAATGTAGACAACTAGTGATGTCCCGATACCCTTTTTTCGTTTCCGATCCGATTCCGATCCAACAATTTCTGTGTTAGCCGATACCGATACCGATACCAGAGTGCTTTTTAAAAAAGTGTAAAGTACTGTCTGTAACTTAAGTTCACTTCAAACAAGTAGGTAGGCAGCACAATTTAAGCAGCTGTACAGCAGTGGTTCTCAACCTTTTTTAACCAAGTACCACCTCAGAAAACATGTCCAGCATTAATGTTAAAATACAATGTTAATATTCAGCTATATCACACAGGAGGCAAATTTATTCCTCATAAGGATTTATTTTTTCCACAGATGTGAGCTACAATTATGCTACCATCATGCTGTGCAAAACTGGAACTTTAACTCTCTCACTTTCTCACACACTCACAATAAGGCATTTTTTTCAAAATGAAATGCACCCCTATATATGCCCTCCTATATTCAGCTATTAGTGTAGATTTCCGTCCTACAAAAATATTTAATTCTCATTGACAATTTTATGTCATAGTGTCTGAGCAAATAGACATGTTACATCATAATCACCATTACATCACCTAATCAACATGAGTAGACTTTATTATATTAGCGCCCCTCACTTCACACAGGTGTGATTTTTTTGTTGCCGTTCTGATTGGCCAAAATTCACAACAGCTGTTGTCAAAGTTACAAGTCTACACTGCCTCACTGATGGACGCCTTGTGAGCTTGTAGATCTGCTATTTTCGTTGTGCAAGACCTTTCTACGGAGCAGCATAGCATTAGCATGTTACGTTACTTTGGAATGGAGTTATACAGGCACGGAGGAGAGGACAGCTGGTTGAAAAACGATGGGATGTTATTCATTCAATTCATACAAGCCTAAATGTTCACAACAAGTTACAACCACAGTTCCTTTGGTCTTTATAATGGTTATGATTATTGATCTGGTCCATATAGCTTTAGAAGGAGCTAGGTTATTATTACATGCTAGGCTAATTATTGCATTTAGCTCCCCTCTTGTCTTTTAAAATAAACCAAACTTTTCCACCCGTTCCACCCACGGAGCAAGTTACTATATGAGCGTCAGTCCACCGTGTCCCAGTCAGTCAGTTTAGAGCTTATTTGTCCAGTCTAACTTCGAAGAGAGGGGGAGAAAGAAAAACAACAAAATATAGCCTACTTGGCAGCCCTTGTGAAGTTGTGCATGCACATTTCTGTTAGTCGCAAACTCGCAAACTACAGCAAGGCACCTTTGTTTTAAATTGTCCCCCATTCGCACGTCGGCAAAGCCGTTCACACCTACGGCTGGAGCATTTCTAAGGCTCTGGGCTGGAGATGCGCGTTTTCAATACCGGCGGCCCCGTCTCACCGTGCTGCGCGCATCACGTGATTAAATAAAATGTGGTATCGGATTGGTGCGGGGCGTACTTGCCGATTCCGATATGACCAAATAAGAGCATATCGGAGGGCATTCCGATACAAGTATCGGTATCGGGACATGCCTATAGACAACTACAAGTTTCTAGGAGTGCACCTGAACAGGTCGTTGGACTGGTCTGACTACTCTGGTCTTCTGTTCTTCTCAAGAAGGCTCAGATATTTTAGTGTGTGCAACAGGATGCTGCAAATGGCTGGTGAGGAAGGCGTTTTATGTGGCGGCCATATTGGATTTGGCCACCATGGCGACCCCGAAGGTAACTGGCTCGGGTTCCCTAGCTAAATCATTAGAGCAGGACTACATCTGGGCCAAATTTAGTCCTTTTAATATTGAAAAATCCATAAGGCCTGTGACTATTGCTGAAATCTTGTCCATATACATTAGGTGATTATGGTCATTAAAGCTAATTATAATTGTTCAACATATGCAAGTTAGCATCCGGCGGTTTCTACATGCTGGGGACCCATACATACTCAACATTTGTACTATAAAACTTTGGTGTACTCAACATGTCTAGGTTCACAATGGGACTCTATGGGCTGGCAAATAGACTGACTAACTGCACTTGAGCTGGGGGGGGGGGGGGTGATGTGCAAATGTCAGATGCTGTGACACTTTGTGGTACTTGTATAAATGTTTCATACCATATGTTGTAATAATTCTGACCTTTAGTGCATTTATTTTTAGTCTTGTCCAGTTTTTTCATTATTCCAATTTAGGGGGCGTGGTAACATTTTGATAGATTTTCAGCCATTTTGGGCCAAGGTGGGCTGCTTTTCTTTTCTACCTTTCATTACCCAGTAGGTTGTGAATTTTTTTATGTATGAAACATATGCTTTTGGCTACATTTTCTATGTGTATGTTTCATTGTGCTAGGTGCCAATCACTTAAGTTGAAGCGTTTTCTATAACAAATTTGCTACATTTCATGATCTAGATTCACATATGAGTAAACTAAGGCACCAATACTTGTTTCAGATGTTAGGTATATGTATTTATGACATTTGAGAAAGATTTGGTGTTGCCAAAATCAATATAACACATTTTACAAGCAAAAACAGCAGCACAAGATTTTCGTTTTTTGGTTATACACTTGTATATACATTTCTGGCTTGTGACAAAATACTGCAGGATATTATGCGGAGAACTTTTAACCCAGAGTCCAGAAGGGTATTGTCTATGGAAATATGCATTGAAATCGTAGTGCCAAAGACGCGGGAACGAAACCGAACGAAAAGGGACCTCGCAGCACGGCCTATATGGGCTTTCCCCTTTCATGAGTCCTTGTGTGTGATTTTAGAGTATCACTCCTAGCAAAGGCTTTACCACACACGTTACAAGTAAAGGCTTTTCCCCTGTATGAGTCCTCATGTGTTTTTTTAGAGCAAAACTTTGAGCAAAGCCTTTACCACACACATTACAAGTAAAGGGCTTTTCCCCTGTATGAGTCATCATGTGTGTTTTTAGATTACCGATGTTAAGACAGCCTTTACCACACACGTTACAAGTAAAGGGCTTTTCCCCTGTATGAGTCCTCATGTGTGTTTTTAGATTAAAACTTTGTGTAAAGCCGTTACCACACACGTTACAAGTAAAGGGCTTTTCCCCTGTATGAGTCATCATGTGTGTTTTTAGATCACTACTTCGTGTACAGCCTTTACCACACACGTTACAAGTAAATGGCTTTTCCCCTGTATGAGTCCTCATGTGTGTTTTTAGATTAACACTCTGAATAAAGCCTTTACCACAAACTGTACAAGTGAAGGGCTTTTCCCCTGTATGAGTCCTTGTGTGCCTCGTCAGATTTTCCTTACGATTAAAACATTTGCCACAGTCTGTACAACTAAAGCGTTTCTTCCCTGTGTGGCTCCTCATGGAGTGAGTTTGTTTTGATGATTTCAGGTCCTTGGACAGCTTGCTGCTCAACGACAATCTTTGTCCTTCCACATGTTGTTTCTTGTGTGATTTCAGTGTGTTTAAAGTTGACTGACCTTCACTGGTCTCCTGCCACTCATCACTGTCTTCAGTGTCAGATTCAGAACAGTGTGAAGAGAGGAGCTGGTTGTCACTAGTTGGTTGTGATGTTCCACAGTCCTCTACATCAGCTTGTGTTTTCATGTGTTCAGTTGAGGTGCCGGCTACAGGCTCTGTCTCTCTGTTTTCATCATCATGATCATCTTCACTTTTCACTGCTTGTAATGTCAATGTTGACCCATCAGCCTCCATTGGTCTTTGAAGTAGCTCCTCTTGTTCATCTTTAATCTGTGGTGGTTGTGGTTCCTCCTGGACCAGACTGGAGCTCCTCTCCTGTTGTTCAATGACAACTTCCTCTTTACACACAGGGAGGTGCGGGACGGCTAGAAAAAAGACAAAGAGAGAAAAACATTTAATGTTTGAACTTTTCATTTTGGAGGAACATCATCACAGATAGTTTTCAGGGCTTGACATTTGAGTCATTCTTGTACTTGTCTCGCATATTTTGTTTGTATTGAATATAATGTTGCATTTAAATAGTTACAATTAAGTAACAAGTGTTCAACAGAAGTTTATGATATATAATCCACCACTCCTGAATGAAGTGCCTGGTGCTGGGAGTCTGAGGTATTCTATTTATAGTGACTCATAGGAATAGACTGACAACCGGGTATAGTCTGGTGACCACCGGAGAGACGGGTGCCAGCCGGAATGTAGACGGCTCCTGGGTGAGCAGTGCGGGTTAGCGCCCCAGCCTGTGTCCTCCGTGAGGAGGAAGCCCAACAAACCTTGGTGAGGCCTTTAGGAGGGCCATTATAATCCACCACTCCTGAATGAAGTGCCTGGTGCTGGGAGTCTGGTGCAACGCACAGGTCCTGGGCCTGGTGAGAGCAGGAGTGGACCTGGCGAGATGTAGGAGGGGCCCGGACGGGAGTCAACCCACAGAGCCTAGTCCTTCCACGCGCCAGAATTTGGTTCTCCCAGTCCCGGCAGAGTAGTTCCGGAGCAACGGATTGTATGGCCTTTCTCATTCCCTGATGGACTGATCGAGGGTAGCTACTGGGACATAAGTCGGGATTTGATCAACCCCGGCTGGGTCGCCTGAGTGAGGGGTATGATGATGGTAGACCCGAAACCCCGTTGACCTCAGGATACATCACTGAGGATACGTCCCAGGTGCATCCATGCAATGTATTTTTAGTTATGACAAAATAACACTACACAAAAAAAGAAAAGATAACTGAAAAACATAATTGGCACAAACTCAAACAGGTTGTTGGAAGTTTCAACAAACATGTCATACATATCATAGTGTGTAGCGGTGACTCCAGGTCTCAATCTTTAGTTGATGCATGATTTGTGTAGCCTGACGCCCTGAGATGCTGAAATGAATATTATGCCAGTTGTGTTGAACAGTGGAATGTCATGAAGCAAGAGTTTAACCAATGCAACCAATGCGTGTCTGTCAAGATGAGAGAAAATCATCATCATTGTTCGACCACAGTCGAGATTGTGGATTTCACAATATCACGCTAGACTTTCCGGTCCTTCATTGCCATCCCCAGTTCCTGCTTACTGATGCCTGTGTCCCTAGCGATGAGGGAACGACAGTTTTCTATTTCTGGTCTGCTTTGAGGCAGGACTCCAGAGAAGAAGGGAAGATATAACCTCATTGTCAGCTCTGTAGCAGTGGCCGGCAAACTGTGTTCTTCTGGATCGGACTAGTGAAGAAACACGGGGAAGGTTGCCGTATATTAGATTAGTCGATGGGTGGCTCTTCCAAGACAGATTTTGCATCCAACCGTTTCTCTAGTTTCTTTGAACGTGTCCATGTCTCGGAGCCATAGAGTAGAATCGGCTCAACGGTCATCCTAAATATTTTTACTTAACATCTTACTAAGCTGGGATGACAAGATCTTATGCATGTCATTGCAGGCTGACCAGGCCATACCCTTCCTAGTTTGAAAGATATATATGAACCCAAATACTTGTAGTCATCAACCTGTTTCAGAGGAGTGTTGTTAAGTGTTTTTATAATGTGGTTATTGTTGGATTTGCATATATTTATGTATTCAGTTTTCGTCTCGTTGAGATAAAGACCAACACAGTTGGAGGCCTGCTCAAGACACTGAACCCTACATTGCCTCCAATGAGTTGGTTGGTGTGAGCTCGCCACCATTGGTGTCTGAATGTGGGAAGTGAGAACCCTGGAGTCGACTGTTCGCCGCTTCACCTCCCAATGTATGAATGAATTGTAAAGTGCTTTGACCACTTGGAAAAGTGCTATGAAAATGCAATTCATTATAAAAATGCAATTCATTATTTGATTTATCGTGTGTATTTGGTTTCATATACAAGAGGGGTTTTTCAAAGCATTTATTCACTATGTTAAAGAAGTCGTGTCAGAAAACTTGACGTTTTATCTGATCGAGGAGCTAGTATTGTATACCATTGATTTGATCCATTTTGAAGTAATGATATACAAAATTAGGACCTAATTTCCCTTAAAGGGATAGTTCAGATTTTTTGAACTTAAGTTGTATGAAATACTTGCCATTAATATAGTGGTTGCAACTGTATTAATTGATTGCCCGAGTCCCATGGTGGGAGTTCTGCTCTGGTTTTGGTCAATATTAAGTAGTTCCGGTCATTTTGTGGGGGGCACTGGGGCCACGCAGTAAAAGTAAATTAATCCACAAAACGAACGTAATTTGTATTGTTGACCTATTTCTAAAATATTAGCGTGACTTTCGTTCAACTTTGACCCCTCTATCACATGGAACTATTTTTTGGGCGTAGTGATATGGACACAAAAAACATAGTTCTGTGTGATAGAGGGGTAAAAAAATAACGAAAGTTGCACTAATATTTTAGAAATAGGTCAACAATACAAATTACGTTAGTTGTGTGGATTAATTTACTTTTACTGCGTGGCCCCCAGTGCCCCCCACAAAATGACCGGAACTACTTGATATTTCACCAAAACCAGAGCAGAACTCCCACCACAGGACTCGGGCAATCAATTAATACAGTTGCAACCACTATATTAATGGCAAGTATTTCATACAACTTAAGTTCAAAAAATCTGAACTATCCCTTTAAGGAACTTGACTACCTTGATTACATTTGTATGAATGCAATAATATCAAACAATTACAATTTCTCCTACCTAACAACATCACTGTGGTACATTCTGTTCCCTAGACGGGCTCTCTACCCATTCAGCTATAGCTGTCCCTCTCTAAGGAAGGACAATATCAGTCACTAGAACCAGGGATGGGTGTTTTCTGTGTATCTACGATGGTTAAAATGGAGTTTGAAGTTACAATGGGCTTGTCTGATAAAAATGAATATAAAATATCTAAATACTGAATTGAGCAAATTAAAAACTGTCCAGAGTGTTCACAAAAAGCCTGAGTAGACGATAACATTACCCACAATTATTTTGAAAGTGAAATATCCCTTTATGCAAGTAAACAACACACCACATACCTATACGGTACAACTTTACTACAGGTTGCATCTTCGCATCAAACTGTACACGTCTATGGTCCACCTCTGGCTGTTCCTCTGACAACGTTGAATGTCTTTTGGAGGCCATCTCTCTAGATACTGTAGACCTCTCCCTGTGATGCTCTGTGGAAATCACCAGTAGAAACAACTTGTATTTATCATTCAATAAGGGTTTACTGAACAACTGAACAACCAGGAGTAGTCTGGTGACCACCGGAGAGACGGGTGAAAGCCGGAATGTAGACGGCATCCGGGAGCAGTATGGGTTGGCGCTCCAGCCTGTGTCTTCCGTGAGGAGGAAGCCCAACACACCCACGGTGAGGCCTTTAGGAGGGCCATTCAAGCTGCAGGCCATTCAAGCTGCAAGCACCACCGTTGCCCAGGTGGAGCCTGCAGCACCACCGTTGCCCAGGTGGAGCCTGCAGAACCATTGTGGCTCAAGAATCCACCACTCCTGAATTAAGTGTCTGGTGCTGATTGATGATTAGAACCTTCCTGTACAGATCACTTAACCCTTTGAGTGGACCAGTACCATGTCTCGTGCTTAAAATCTTAAGTCTCACGCACAAATATCTTAATAGCTAAACATGATTATGGGTTCAAACATGTTGTGCTATACTTATGTAGCGGCACAAGCGGAAACATGCTGTGTGTCTGTGTCTTTTAGGGGAACATGAGTTACCAAACTATATTTTTATCCTTACAGTTTCTGAATAACCCTTTAGTCTTGTTAGAATAATACAATAAAAACATCATTGTGTTTTACCTGAGAGAGTATTGCACCACATCTTCCTACGTAGTAATGTCAAAGTTGACTCACCAGTCTCCTCTTCCTGTTCATCTTTAATCTGTGGATGTTGTTGTTCCTCCTGGACCAGACTGGATCTCCTCTCCTCACATTCAGATGAAACCTCTTTACACACAGACAGGAGGAGGGGAGAGACGGTAGCATCAGCAGAGCAACTCAAAGTGCTTTTTTCAGAATTAGACGGGATGATTTAGATCGGGAGTTATGATCGTTTTAAGATTTTCGTTTTCGTCAGCTAAACAGGCAGGGGACATTTTCGATGACGTGTCACTTTTTGACACGTCATCGGATCGGGCAACAAGCGCTCCAAGGCTCTAGAGTGATGCGAACGGTTTTGTTATCATTAATCTCCGTCCTATTTATCAATCTCCGGCTTGGGCACTTGACCATGACCTTGAACTTGGACGGAGAACTCCGCCCCGGGCTTCCAAGGTGTTAACAGTTTTTGTATTGAGTTGTGCTTGAAATGTACTGTAATTCTGCAAACTGTTTTTTTTTTTTTTAAAGCCACTGCGTGTGCCGTGCCTGTGACTCTGACCATTTATGTGACTCTCACCATTTATGCCAAATATCTTAATAGCTAAACATGATTATGGGTTCAAACTTGTTGTGCTATACTTATGTAGCGGCACAAGCGGAAACAACATGCTGTGTGTCTGTCTGTCTTTTAGGGGACCATGAGTTACCAAACTATATTTTTATCGTTACAGTTGCTGGATAACCCTTTAGTCTTGTTAGAATAATACTAATAAAAACATCATTGTGTTTTACCTGAGAGAGTATTGCAGCACATCTTCCTACATAGTAATGTCAAAGTTGACTCACCAGTCTCCTCTTCCTGTTCCTCTTTAATCTGTGGATGTTGTTGTTCCTCCTGGACCAGACTGGATCTCCTCTCCTCATATTCAGATGAAACCACTTTACACACAGACAGAAGGAGGAGAGAGAAGGTAGCATCAGCAGAGGAACTCAAAGTGCTTTTGTCAACTCAAAGATGACATTTATTCTCCTATTTGTTTTGTCAGGATAAGCATCGTTTAAAAAATAAGTGTCTTGAATCTCTTCACAACGCCTGGCAGAGTGAGTAGAGCCTGACATCAGTCTCACCGATGTATCCGTAATTTTTGGCACCGATGCCCGACATCGGACATTATTTCTCTGATGTGGCTGAAGTTTTTTTTATCATCATTAATGTAACCTACACTTGTCTTTTAGAATGTAATACGCCCTTATGAAACGCGCTCTTTTGGTTTGATATAAATTTCTTGCAGCTGCAGAAAATGGATTTAAAAGGCACTGTGCGCACCGTGCCTGTGACTCTGGAGCCTAGGCTGCAGCAGAAAACCCTGCCCTGTGAGTGACTGTCATACATGGAAGTCCAGCTGTCATTCCGGACCCCTCGCCCTGAGAAAATGTCGTCCGTGTGCAGCCCGGGAAAATATATGAGAGATGTTTAAAAAAGATCAGATATTTGAATAAACAAGCGTTTTCTGCCTGAACTTTTACATGGATGTGAAACTAGAGGACAATATCTCACTCCACGTCTTTGGAATTATGTATTGGGTGAGTACAAACAGAGCGTGGAGCACATTTATGCCGCCCATGTCTCCTTGCTCACTGGGAGCAGAGGCATCCGATCTATGGCTGTGTTTACAGGAATATGTAATTTATGTATGATCACAGACATTCTAGGGCTAGTATAACTACTGGTAAATGTAGTTCAGTTCAGCTAGCTTAATGCTACTTGTAGCTAAGCTGGTGTTGTTCAGAGTCTACTAACCTGCAGTGTGTAGATCGATGTCCATATCAAAATCAATGTCCAGCCGTTTGTTTTGTGTCTCCAGCAGAGTTTCTAGTGTCTCCATCTCTCTCTGGAAGAGGTTGACCATGAACTCTCCCACCGCGCTGAGGCGCTCCAACACAAACACTCTGACGCTAAGCTCCACACTACAAACATCAGCAGCGCCACGCTGTTTGTCCACAACAAACAATATCTCCTCTCCCACCGACGCTAGCTGTTCATTTATCTTCAGCCGTACAGACTCCATTTGAAGCTTTTCACCTCCTTTGGGAGACATTTCCACCAAGCTTTCTGTTCCTACTGTAATATAGAATGTGTAATAAAGGCAGAAATATCAACAATTCCCGAGAGGCACGACAACATGTTTGTTCAACAACATTACCGTGGAAAACAACTGGCGTGGCCACGGGCACTGTTTTTTTTGGCAAATCTAACCTAGCAAATATAAGACTTCCAGTGGACGATCTCTTCAAAATAAGAGTACCCTCTAGAGTATTGAAAAAAAGATTAATTTGCACAAAAATTAAGCATTTAAACGATGCTATAAGACACACATTATGTAAAAATTTAAAAATAAGTAATAAGTAATGTTTCTGTGTAAAGATAAGTAAGTCTCCCCGGACATGTGCATATGTCACACTAGTCGATACATAGAAGGTATTTTTGTCCAGCATCCACTTTATAAAGTCCATGCACTCCAGTGCATGGACTTGGGCATTTATCCATTTATTTAACTATTTTACGTTATTTCATTACTTATTTTTACACAGAAACATAATGTGTGTCTTCACAATAACTGTAATGTAATAATAATACTAATAATAATGTAATATAATAATTATTTAATTAACTACACTTTTATTCTGAAAGCAACCGGATGTCTTAAATTTGCTAGCTCTCAAACTGGAAATTCTAGATTTGCCAAAAAGACGGAGCCGTGGCCACGTGATGCAAACAAGTACTTCCGAACGGGTCAAAGTTTTCACGCATGCGCAAAAAGTAATCCAGGCACTGTTGCCTTAATGCCTTTCGCCCCCTGGTGGTGGAGGTGTGTAACTGTCAGATAGATAGATAGATAGATAGATAGATAGATAGATAGATAGATAGAAGTAGATAGAGAGATAGATAGATAGATAGATAGATAGATAGTGTTATGACCTGGCTCTTGGGCCATTACAAAGGAGGAAGACACACAGCTGTTTAAAGGTGCACAAACCAATATTGATTTACAATATAATAAATGTATGCATCAAACAATACTAAAGTATTAAGTGGCTTGTGTTAATCAGTAGATCAGTAGTGTAAGTGAGTGGATGTGTGGTAAATGTAATGTAGGGTGTTGAATGGTGCAAACAAATGCTGCTGCTCTCATGGAAGGAGAGAGAGAGAGACCTGGCTCCCAAGAGAAGACAGACTATGCACACACTGCACACAAAACGAGGTAGAGACTGAGCTACACTTCCTAACCGTCTGTCCACTGTACCAAGACATCAGAGACATGTACTTCCCTGCACGGATTACAATCCCCCATGGAGAGTTTGAAAACCACCAAATGTTTAGGCCTATAACATGTTTAAAACATTGAAATACTGCTGTTAACTTTCAAAAGTATAAAACGTATAAAATGTAGCTTACATTTCCATTTCCAAGTAAGTGGATGTATATAGGCTATATGGAAATGAAACAGCCTAGTTTAATGGGAATGTCAGGTTGAAGGAATACACACACACATTGTAGTAAAATGTGTGCAGTGATGCTAAATGAATATCATTGTCTTGCAAGCAGCCAAGCAATTATACCCTTTGCAACTAATCCCTATTTTATCATTCCTATTTAGGAATTACCTGTCTGTCCAGAGCTGTGTACAGTAGGTACAGACAATTACGGGCTGTAAGGCAGTGTTGTTTTTGGCAGCACATTTTGATTTTAGTTTTAGTCACATTTTAGTCACCTGGAATGTTTTAGTGTTAGTCTAGTTTTAGTCAACTAAATATCATAAAGTTTTAGTCGACTAAAATTGATTTTGGTGGGCCTTGTTGCCATCGTAATGACTGTTTTTACACTTGCTGAAAATGTCCGATCTACAAGCTCACAACGCGTCGCGTTGTGAGCTTGTAGATCGGGCATTTTCAGCATGCAACCAAGTGTAAAATGACTTATAGGCCCTACTGGATCTCTTGTCCACTAGTCCCTAACATTTTAGTCTAGTTTATTTTGTATTCCTCAATAAAACAGTTGGATTGGCTACGGCCAACCCCATTACAGATGATGGCCCCCCACCAATGAAGAGGGCATTACCTCCTTGTCCTTCATCTGAAACAGAATCTGGTTCAAACATATAAGATATTATGTTCTTATGCTCTGTGATGTGAAGCACTTTGGTTCGACCTCGGTCGTTGGAAATGTGCTATACAAATAAAGTTTGATTTGATTTGATTTGATATATGGCTGAATCTCACCAATCTGCCATCCCTCTGCCATTTGTAAACAATTGGGCAGAGCCATGGGCAGTCCTTTTGTAAGGAGGGGGAGGGACTAGGACAGGTGGGTGGTCTTAAAGTAGGAGGCGGAGGGATGGATTAGGTGGGTGGTGCTAAGGTTAAACTCACGCATACCTAATGAACTGGTGGGTGTGTCCACATAAAACCATCATTTTAACAAATACTGTACACTTTTTTGAAATACCTCCTTCTATAACAATAAGACCTGATGATCATGTTTAAGGGTGGAAAAAAATCACGGCACTCCATCTTTAACTTTTTTAAAACATAAAAATATTGGTAGGGTAGCGTACTACTGGCCAATCTGGACTGGAGGGGCACAAAATCCAATCTGGGGGGGCAATGCCCCCCTGTAGAGATGGCACTGAACACAATTTGTAATCAAAGTAATCTAATTTGCTACATTTACTCTCTTTTGAATAATTCTGGTAATATGTAATAGTCCTAAAGCCGCGTTCACAACGCCAGTAGCTGGACAAATAAAGCAAGCTAAAATGATTTTGAAGCTGCTTCTAGCTTCATTGGTATGAACTCTGCATAATATATAATATAAGTCTATATTATTAATGAAATTAATGAAATTCATCTATCCTTTCCGCAGGCAATCTACTATCGGCACATCAGGGCAGAAGATCAAGATCTAGACATCCTACGTCAGCATGAGTATGGGGCTCAGATCGTGGAAAACCCCACACTCCTGGAGCTGGTCGTCGAAAGACAAGTTGAAGACTACCAATACTTGGAAGGATATGTTTGCTTCATCCTGGAACGTACAGGCATATGAACTTGTAACCCTACTTTAAGACTGGTTTGGTTTCAGTCAAATGGAAATAATATTATTCTCTGAAGGCTCCCTCTGTAATTCTACCCTTCATTAAAGGACATCAAATTCAACGTATTAAATTTCCTTTGTGTTTTTGGGGCTCCCATATGTAAAGCAAAGCAAAGCAAAGTTCTTTGTTTACCCAGGGTGAATGGACTAAGCTCGAGATGCTTATTTACAGGCAGACCCTGCTCATAGAACATTTCATGGTAGGGGTTCAATGCCTTGCTCAAGGGCACTTCAACGGTGGTAATTTTAACGTGCCGGTCCGGGGATTCGAACTGGCGACCTTCCGATAACAAGACCGCTCCGCAAACCGTTCTGCCCCACAAATAACCAATTTTGAACAATCAGGCTTTCATATCATATGGGTGCATTAATGGAAATTGCTCTCAGGAACAGCTCAACTCATTTTGTCCTCATCATGATGTCATCAATGTCACCCTACTTTGTATAATTCCTCCTCTTCTTCAGTCTTCAGTTCAAAATTTGCATTTCCACTTGGTTTCCATGCCAGCTTGTTGATTTTCCAAGCTGGCATGGAATGTAAATACGGTTTTATCTAGCATCAACCTCCACCCTGTTACATGTGTTTTAGCCTTGGAAACCCAGACATGTTTTAATCACAATTAGACAACATATGATTGCAAGGAAGAAAGCATTGGTAAAACTAAAGTATTCCAAAAAAGGGGCCAAATAACACCGAAAATAAAGGTATCCTGAACATGTATGATTAAAATGACGTTAAGTGAAAATAGTATACATTTTAATAGATATGACCATGTCCTGTAAAACGGGGTGGGCAATTGTCCTACTTAATGGGTGATAATTTCAGTAAAAATTTGGCTATATCGATCTGAGCTAGACAAACTAGTTTTAAGCTGAACATGCCCTACTCCAGATAATACATTTTTAAAGAGAAAGCTACTAGGCTGAAAAAGGCGCCAAATTGACTCATGTATAGTACAACAAGACACTACTTTTCTCTTTAGTTTATTTTGCACCAAAGTCACTGATACACACTTTATGTACAGCACAGTTATACAAACGGGGACAAAGGTGAGAACTGGACAGAGTTTTTACATGATAAAATCAAGTAGGCTCTGTCTATATAGTACCGTTCCGTAGGAAAATGACCTTAAGTAATGTAAAGGGTACATGACTTGGACATAAAATTACCTTAAGTAATGTAAAGGGTACATGACTTGGACATAAAATGACCTTAAGTAATGTAAAGGGTACATGACTTGGACATAAAATGACCTTAAGTAATGTAAAGGGTACGTGACTTGGAGCCTAAATTATACATCATTATCATCCTACATTTATCCTTCACGGTATTGTTTATGGGGAAAATGATTGATATCTAAGTTTTGGAGGAATTTGTGGTGATTGTACAAATGTACCTTAAATACAGAATGTCGTAGTCATATATATATATATATATATATATATATATATATATATATATATTTATTATTATTTGCCCATTCTTCTGGTTAAATGGTAGGGCCGTGTATGTATGTTCTAGATGGCTCACAAGATGACACAATACTTTCGGATATCCAGCCTTTACGACCGGACTTGACGTGACGCACGCTCCTGTGGAGCCGCTATATAAGCTTTATTGATAGGTGATGCACGATGTAAATGAGCACGTACGCGCGTGTGCTTTGAAAAGCCGCGTGGCTCGCCCGTAGAGAATTAACTTGGATTACATTTCTTTCTGATTCTATTAGATTTGAGACCCTCTTTATTTGTGGAAGAGTCTATACGTGTAGGCCTGGAGATGTCATTAACAAAATACTTTAAGCCTATGAATAATTAATTATATTTGTGTCAAGTAGGCTAGCCTACATAATGTAGGCCTATATAGTTTATTTGTAGGCTACAACACCACTGGTGATGCTTGGTCATTCCATTGCGTAGGCCTATGCTACAGCCTGCGATGATACAGCAGCGGCATTGAAACAGCCAAATGTTCTATCACGCTTGTAGGTACAGGCCTAACACCCTTGCTTGGTGCCCACCTATATTCTGTTACACATATACGTGTAACGTTAGGCTCCATTTATCCTATATTTAACTTACCATCCACACCTACAGTAGCTGGAGACCAATATCCCGATATGTGGAGTCGCGTTTTACAGAGTCATAATAAAACGGATGTTTTTTTACATAAAGAATGGGGCACTGGCTTGCTAAATAAATCAAATTTTCATTGAAAGACGCCATCCTCTTCTGAACAAACCAACACACATAATCAGTGCCTTAAATATGGTACTGATTGTAGAAATAACTTAGTACCTGCTGACTGCAGACAGCCGTGCGTAATTTCATCATCATCATCATCATAACCTTTATTTAAGCGTGGAGTACAATTGAGGGGCAGGCCCTCATTTTCAATGTAGCCGAAATACAAAACACAAAATCAACAATATACATTAAATACAGCAATATAAAATATATGAAATGGAAAACAGAAAGTATTCAAAACTAAAATAACTATAATAGATAGATGATAATTAATTAAAACAGTTACATTGTTGAACAAAAGTGCCATAAATCATTTCCCTGAATTTACCTAGGGAAGGCAGTAATCTGATTTTTAGAGACTGAGATGGCTTATTTGAGGTCTCCAAGTTGGGTGACACTCTCCAGTCTCCAGTCGGACTTTTCTGCAGGACTCAGGAGACTACAACTAAACTCCGCCCATTGGGATAAAAAACAGCCCTTCTCTCCTATTGGTTGGTGGTTAAACCCCACCCTCTGTGTTGTGTGGATGCTGTGTGGATGTTGTGTGGATGTTGTGCCTACAAGCTGTTGTACGGCTTTCGGCTGTGTTTCGACTGCCCCCCACCCCCTCATACAACAAACATGTTGTGTCAAACCACGTGACTCCCATTGGAAATGAATTGCGAGCTTGCATCAGTAAACAAGTCCCATGCATCAGCTACATCAGTCTGTTGTAAAGGTGTAAGGCCTGACTCACACCTTTACATATAGCATACAACAATGTTGCATGGTAGATGTAAACAAAGGGTAAGTGGCATGGCCCAATGCATTTCCAATGGAAGTCACATGGTTTGACACAACAGTTTTGTTGTACGGCTTTCGGCTGTGTTTCGACTGCCCCCCTCCCCCTCATACAACACAAATGTGTCAAACCATTGGAAATGCATTGCGAGCTTGCATCAGTAAACAAGTCTCATGCATCAGCTATGTCATTTATGTATGATCACAGACATTCTAGGGCTAGTATAACTATAGCCATGGTTCATATGCCGCTCGTACTTCACGAGTGTCATGGCTTAACTTCCACCTGTTTTACACGATCGCTACATTTACAGAGCAAACGTGTACATAAACATTCAGATTTCAAATTTGAAGTACTCACAACATGTGCCAGTAATTCACTGGTACAGCGATTAGCATTGCTGCATCCCGCGTTGTGTAATAAAAGGCATTTTTATCCGAGCTGTTTTTTTTGCCATTGGCTTTCAACTACGCGCCCGTATAGGTCGGGAGGAGTGTGGCACTGGGTGTGTTCGATATAGGCACGCTGACCGCACTGCCAATACAGACAAATAGGCGAGTGCACTCCCGGTGTGCAACTGTGAATTTCCTAAACGAACCCCGTTTGAGAAAAGTAGTCGGTGTTCGGATAAAAATGCTTTTTATTAAACAACGTGGGATGCAGCAATGCTAATCGCTGTACCAGCAAATTTCTAACACCCGTGGCACATGTGGTGAGGACTTTATATTTTAAATCTGAATGTTTATGTAGGCCTACACATTTTCCATGTAAATGTAGCGATCGCGTAAAACTGGCTTCAGTTGGCGCCAGTTTTTCAGTTGGCGCCAGTTTTATGTTTTCTTTATTTGTTCACTTCTTTCATAATGTTTTCATTTTCATATACCGGTATATCAAATTTTGTTTTGGAAAAGATATAAAGTTATAATTTGGATTAATAGAAGCCTCCACCTCTAATTAGAAACTTAGTATGTCATGTCAATTTAGTGAGCCCCTATGCACTTCCTTTATAATTTCTCCCCTTCAAAGTAAAAGCTCCTCTGCAGTGATTCTGGAACAGTGAATACACTGACACCACGGCGCGTAAACAGCGCCTCAAACTGTGACTCCGCCCACCACCGGGGGAAGTTGTGATTTGCGCTCGTTCACTGCAATGCAATTTGCGGCATTTTCAAAACAATATTGAGCAGAGTAGCGATTATCAAACGTATTTGCAATGCCATACGTTGAAAGATGGCATACAGTTTTTGACCTTATTAGTGTGGTTGCCCTAACAGGGCAACCAGACTATTGCAATTGTAACACTTTATTATTCCATTGGATTAGTCTTTTTTTTTATTCGCTACTCCTCCCACAGTTTTGACTGTACGCACTTGAGCCATATCTCAAATTGACCGGCTTCATCGGGAAGGATGTGCTTGTATTTTTTTAAGAGAAATGTTGTATAGTTTAATTGATATTAATTTATTAGTGAATAGAATTTCCCCATTGACATGAATGGGAAAATGCGATTTTTCGTATTTTCTCACATTCAAGTATTTTTTCCTCAGAGACTGTAAGCACTAAAGTTACAAAACTTGGAGGGTAGGTTCATAATAATTACTAAAATTAATCAACTTATAATGTTATCGGTCGGCCTCATGGTGGCGCTATAACAGCCAACTTTACGTTTTGGCTTATAACTCGTGAATCGTAGGTCGTAAAATCAAATAGTTTTTTTCCCTGGCTCTCTTGGGTCATGACGCATCTCCCCATATAGGCCACGCCCATTTGCGTCATGATAGATTTTCCGCCATTTTGAATTTTATCCAAAACACACTTTTTGCTGCTCCTTCTACAGATTTTGTCCAAATCTCACAAAAATCAGCACACATGATCTCTGGACCTATCCGATTAAAACACCATCGGCAGAATTTTGGTAGTGCGTATCGTTCGGCCGTAATCGTCGTCCGAAATTAGTAGGAGGGGCCTATATCACAAAAAATGCCATAAATCACGAACGGAATGTCCAATCCATCCCAAATTTGAATCACATGTCGCGGGTGGTTCATTTAACCAAGTTCCAAAAGCAATTCCATTTTCATCCATAGGGGGCGCCGCAAATGCGAGAAATGTAACCGTTTGTCGCAAAAACATGATTTTTGGGGGATAAATCCCCTCCGAATTACTTACGCATGATCGCAGGGGTGACGCGACATTGTAATTGGCTGGCAATATCAGTGGGAGGGGCACATGTAAGCCACTGCGGCAACCACACTTTGCAATTTTTTAAAATTGCGACCTTTCTAGTTTCATACTTACTAGCATACTTATATGCACCCCAGGGCCCTCACCATGTGGATTTAGAGGTTTGGATCCTCGAATGCCTCTACAACATGTTTCAGGGCTAGTATAACTATAGCTCTGGTCCATAGCTCTAATGCATTGCATTTACAGTGCTCCCACTAAGGAAAGTAGGCTTTCTAATGACACAACCCGCCTTTGTATTGGTGAGTAGCAAAAACGTTATTTGTATTTATGCTAAAGACGAGAGGCATTCATGCATTCATGCGAGCGGCGGAAGTCGAGAGTAACATAGCTCTAAAATGCAACGCATTAGAGCTATGGACCAGAGCTAGTATAACTACTGGTAAATGTAGTTCCGTCCAGCTAGCTTGATGCTACTTGTTGTAGCTAAGCTGGTGTTGTTCAGTCTACTAACCTGTAGTGTGTAGATCGATGTCCATATCAAAATCAATGTCCAGCAGTTTGTTTTGTGTCTCCAGCAGAGTTTCTAGTGTCTCCATCTCTCTCTGGAAGAGGTTGACCATGAACTCTCCCACCGCGCTGAGGCGCTCCAACACAAACACTCTGACGCTAAGCTCCACACTACAAACATCAGCAGCGCCACGCTGCTGTTTGTCCACAACAAACAATATCTCCTCTCCCACCGACGCTAGCTGTTCATTTATCTTCAGCCGTACAGACTCCATTTGACGCTTTTGACCTCCTTTAGGAGACATTTCCACCAAGCTTTCGGTTCCTACTGTAATATCGAATGTGTAATAAAGGCACAAACATCAACAATTCCCGAGAGGCACGAAAACATGTTTGACTTGTTCAACAAACAACGCCATCACCGTAATGGAAAACTAGACGCAGCTACGTGACGTGATGCAAACAAGCACTTCTGGGTCAAATGTTTTCTTCTTCTTCTTCTTCTTCTTTTGGGATTTCCGGCAGTGTAGACGCTTTCGCGTATTACTGCCCTCCACCGTTCATGATGATACTCCGCTCAGTGCTCTATATCCTCTTATAGAGGTCTGTATTGTGGAGGAAGGCCAGGACGCTCCTCTCCACAGAATGATGCTCCTTTCCCTGGCTGAACAGGGTCTTGTACTCCACAGAGGGTATCCCGATATTGGCTAGTTCCTCACATAGCTGAGCTCTTTCTGCCCTGTATCTCTCACACTCAAATAGGGCGTGGACAACAGTCTCTGCTCTTCCACATTCACACAGGCCATCCGGGTGTTTTCCCACTATTCTCAGGCAACTGGCTAGCCCACAGTGCCCAAGTCTTAGCCGAGTCAGTTTGACTGAGTCTCTTCTGTCACCTCCCGTACACACGCTCCTCCTTTTGACAGATGCCTGCGCTGAGAAATACAGCCTCCCTCTCTCTTCATTATTCCACTCCTCTTGCCACTGATTCTCAAGCCCCTCCTTTATGGCACAGTAAAGCCAAAGGTTTTCCACGCATGCGCAACAAAATAAACCAGGCACTGTTGCCTAAATGCCTTTCGCCTCCTGTTGGTGGGGGTGTGTAACTGTCACTGAATCATAGATAGATAGATAGATAGATAGATAGATAGATAGATAGATAGATAGATAGATGCGTTTTGCAACTGCCTTCGAATCTTCAAATAGACGATCTACAACCTCGTGTTGCAGTGTGACATGCTTTGAGCTTGTAGATCAGCTTTTTGCACTTTTGACAATTTGAATCCATGATGCATTGATATTAAAAGGAAACAGTACTTTGAATACTTATGCATACTTTGTCTTTGACTGGACATCAGGGAGTCTAAATTAGTAATTACCTAGTAATTATTACTGGCGGTTCATGAGCTGGCAGTTCATGATCTATGGCTGTTTTTCAATTGAGTGCTATAGTGCCACCCTTTGGCCAATGGTTGTGGGCTTTGTGTCTAAGCAGGGTGACATAGCCCTCTACCATAATGCCACATTTCGTGAAAAACAACTGCATGGTTTGGCCTGGAGCGCTGACATAAGAAAATATGTATAATTCAAAATAGTGGATGATCTTCACTGATCTAATGCATTCACATGGAATCAGGCAAGCGGCAAACAGCAAAACATGCTGGAAGGCACGGTAAAAATATTTAATATTTTAACATTGATGCCGTCTGCCGTTACCGTCGCCGGATCTGGCTGCCAGGCTGCCGTGCCGTCCTGTTCCGTTTACCGTCCTGCTCCCGTCCACTAAAATTACTTCCAGTTTTGCCATCTACTGCTTGCCTGATTCCATGTGAATGTAGCATTAGCCAGGGTCAGAGGTCAAAAGTCAGAACACGAAAGTTGTTCGACATCAGGAGACGCATATGTCTATCGAAGTTTTATTGTTGGCTCGGTCAAACGGTTCATGAGCTATGCCTGTTCAAAGTTTGCATTTTCGATTGAGTGCTATAGCGCCACCCTTTGGCCAATGGCCGTGGGCTTTGCGTTCTCACCGTTTGGCATACCCCTCTACCATATTGCCAAGTTTAACGAAACCCGACTGCACGGTTAAGCCAGACATGCTTTTGTTTTTAAGGGGCCAGGCACTTCGGGCGCGGCCCCTTAAAGAAAGACAACTACAATAAGGGACCATAAGCTATTTAGCTTGGCCCCTTAACACTAGCGCGTCGGAGCGGTCTGGCTGATCGATTTTGAAATTTTGAAGTGGATTTTCTTTGCCCATGAAGTCCTGAGAAAGTTCCCCTTGCATGACTTTTTCTAAATGTTCGATTCAAACCATCTCTGTTTTTTTTTTCATCTGAAACGTTTTGGAAATATGATTTTAGACATAATTCTACTACAAAGTCTGCTCTTTTTCGGTCCGTGGGACCGCTCTTAGACTCCTCACCCTTTCTCCCCCGCAAGCAGTGAAGTTCACACGTCCCTCCCGGCCCGGAGACGGGCATTGTTCAAGCTAATGTGTCATTTACATTCCAACTACTTCCACATGTATAGGCAAACTTACATTACGAATGTACTCACAACATAAACTAAATGTTGTTTTAGATGTTATATTTGTTATATGCGGTTTGCAGAAATAACAATGTCTGACTTTATTTTTCTCGAAACGGAAAAAAAAAAATGGTGAAATATGGTGTGTTGACTGACTGGCGTATTGTTTCCACCAAACGCATAGCTCAATAGATATAAATACATGTTGACTATACACGCCATCTTTATAGCATAATTATGTAAGGTGGTGATGATAAAAAATGAATCAATTATCCTGAAATAATAAAGTTTATAGCATGGTCTGTTTGACCCGACCGACATTTCCTTTCCTTGGAGCGAGAATGCTTGCCGATGCGCGATTCCAAATAAAAATGACAGTGTTTGAAATCAGTCCAACCCGATAGACGTCCCGAACTTCTAAATGTTTTGTCAGTCAGAAGAACAGTTCTGTCCGTCCTTCTTTGTCTGTAAACTTTTCTGCACGCGACCAGTGGAACTGATTTGCACGCATCACGGCTCTCTTTTTTTCTCTCTCCCTCTCCACGAGAGAGGGAGAGAAAAAAAGAGAGCCGTGATATATGTTCATGGATCCAAGTAACTGACGGTGAGGTATGCGGAAGTGCATTTTAGATAACGCGGTAGCACTATTTGTGGCGGTGATGCGTCACATGACTTGATCTATCCTATGGTGTATATATAAACCGTGCTGCTGCTACGGACCTCTCTGCTGGCACAATCAATACAATATAAATTACATCGATCATAAGCGGCGGGTATGTAAGGCTAGGCCAGGCTTAGCCTTCCCAAAAATTATGCTGGGTATTTTTTAAATATATATAGGCTAATATATGTGCGCAGCATTATATAGAAGGCTAGCCGCTCCCAAACTCCCAACTCCTTTGTCTGTAAACTTTTCTGATTTGCACGCACGCACGGCTCTTTCCTTTTTTTGGCACAATCAATCAAATATATATTAATTACATCGATGTTTCCCCCTCTATATAAAAATGACAATATATAACTAATAACTAGTCGTATTTCGTCTGACTCTGAGCAATGTGCCTGGCTCTGGCTGAAACAGCTGCCTTGAATTAGTTGGAATGTAACATTTAGAGGACAATGGCAAGCCGTCAACGGGTGCAGAGAGAGGTGTGAAGATCATTAGACGAGTGGGGGAGAGAATGGCCAATCAAATAGCACGAAAAACACGGTCATCCTGACCGTTAGCCGTCATAGTAGTAGTGATTTTTTTTTCAGACATCCCAGTGTTAATAACTGAACTGGAGACACCCCAAAAAATCATGTTTGAACTAGGGACCGCCACCAAAATAATATATATATATTTAAAATGCCCCCCCCCCCCCCCCCCCCACACCCTGCCAAGCGGTAGGATTTGAGTCATTACATTTAGTTTGACACTGTTCCATATTGTGAAAATTAATTTCTAATCCTTTCTTAGATAGGTGACAATAGGCCTATCTCACAGCCCCCTTTCCACGCCCCCTTCCGGTAGATAGTGGTGTCATTTAACATTAGCATTTACACGTTTTTTTCTCTGGATAATCTAAGTACATTTCCTAATGTAAAAATGTGACAGACCAATATTATTATGAAGCAAACAAGATGGTAAATCAGCTCGAACAGATAGAACAAACCTTACCTTGAGAAAACAAAAGTTGTAGACTTCTTAAATTACCTCTGTTAACATGTAGCGTCTATGGAGTGACGTCACGCTATCACCGCTAGCCCCGAAAGGGGGCATATTAAGGGGGCGGGGAAATTCTGTGAGATAGGCCTATTTGGCCAATTTTGAATATTGTATATTTTCTGTAAAATGTTATTTAATTTAATTAATAAAGGTCTCATATCATTTTTTCTTGTTTTTAGTTTTTCTTTTCGAGGTTACAAAAATACCAGATACTCTGTGTTAGCAGAGCTGCCATTACAGCGATAAGGAAGAGTCTAGATAGCCTGGAGCTAGTCGGACTAAACAAACATAACGGAGGAAAAGAATGAGGACTCAGTACTTACATTCAGCTCGTGACCATAAAAACTCAAGCACCTTTATTAGCAGCGTCATTATAAACACATTGGGTAACAGGCATATCCGGTACTTCCGGTGTGACACTTCAGAATAAGGGTTTATCGTTTACATATATACAGACAATAAAGATCACATCTTAACAGACTGTCATCATGGGAATGTGTCGCTGCACTAAGAGGTGTTGGTATAGAAAGAGTGAGACCACAGCATGTCATGATGGATCAATCCACATCTTTAATGTCAACCCTCCGGCCAGCCTGCCAGCCAGGAGAAGACCCCCAAAACACTTCTCACAGTGAACAGGAGTATAAATGTGGTCACTTCATGTCGTACTGTATTCTAGGTCCGCTGGTGACCGCTAAGAAAAGGAAGGCACGTGCATAGGCTTCAGTCCCTGCCCTTTTACCAATCTGTGAAAGAAATGCAAAATGTGGCCGTTTTAAAGATGTTTTGGCCAATCTGCTCAATCTGCTCAGTTCAAAGCTTGTAGAATGTGTGACTTATATAAATACGACAAAATGGTCGTGCATCTGTTCCCAATGAGGCAGCCTGCTCATATCTCACCTTTGGAGGACAGCTGGCTTGCAGAGCATGGCTTAAAACTTAGGCTGATCGGCTGTGGGGCCAATAGGGATATACTGTAGGCTACTGTATATTGATCACAACATGAACGCCAGACATGCATGCCTCGGTAACTCCAAATGTCCCGTGAATCATTTAATATTTCATGACGACATATCATATCATCACAAGAACGCATCAGTGGACTTACCATCTGACAAATAAATTATAGCTGTGTTGTGTGTCCAGATTTGATCCATTTCCCCAGTCATTCCGACATACGACAGTGATATGATATTAATCAAATAATAATCATAAGCTCTGATGAAAGATATCAAGACCCGGCCCACAACAGCCCTGCCAATCAGGCTCAGCCCTGTTGGCACAACAGGTTGTGTGTCGGTCTGACGAGTGGGAGACTGGGGTTCAATCCCCGCTACCTGCGAAACACTACATCTGCAAAGGGGAATGAGTGAGCAATTGTTCAATATAAATGGCTTTTATAATATTCTTGCCAAGTTGTATTAGCCTTTAGTCTTGAGGTCAAACTTAAATCAATTAACTTCTTTCTCATTATACGTGAGAAAAGGATATCCTACAGATTGCTACTTTATTAACAAGTGGATCCATCGTATAGGGACTTGCTTTCCAAAATAAGCTGATCTACAAGTGTAACGCGGTGCACAACAGACACGCTGTTATCTTGTAGATCTGTCCATTTGAAACATGTTAGTAACGTGTTCCGATAGCGACCATAAACATCATCACATTAGATTAAACGGGCGTGTATGTTCTACGCGAGGCAGAACCTACAAGGTGGAAACGCTTGGTAAAGAGGGAGTCCGCTGACTGTCAGGTTCATGAGCTATACCTTTTTTATATTCGAATTTTCACTTGAGTGCTAAAGTGCCACCCTTTGGCCAATGGTTGTGGGCCTCACCGTTTAAAGTAGCATAGCCCTCTACCATATTGCCAAGTTTTGCAAAAAACGACTGCACAGTTAAGCCAGAACTGCAAGTTTTGGCAGCCTCAGCCGATCTGCGTTGCTGTACGAACAATAAGGGATCTTTCCCCATCGGACTTGACCCCAAATAATTATAACAATAATAATAATGGATGTAATTAAAATAATAATAATAATAATAATAATATTAATACCTTGAGTATAGGTAGTACAGGTTAAAGAAAAAAATAAAATAAAAATGAGAAACTGTAGCAGTTGTAGGCAGTTTGCAGAATATGAAAGAACCTTCATTCCAACAGACGCAAACTAGTTATTTATTTAGTCAACCAATGTTAGTACTTTTAACATTGGTTCAATATTTATAAAACAGACACATTTAACCAATTTCACTTTCCAAATCCTGAAAAAAAAGCAAACAGAAAGAAACAAAATACTGAAGAAACAAATCTAATGTGCAGGAAAATGTGTTAACATAGCATCACACTTGGTTTATGAATCTACATGCTGACAATGAACATGCTAGTATGTGTGGGATACAACCACAACAAATGTGACAAATCTCTGCCAATGCCAAACCTTCTGTTGCCATTGAATTGTTTTGAGTTTCCAAACGTATAAAGGTGTAACATCTGAAACATCCAACGGTATAATTAAACAGTGTTACCATAGAGAAATAATCTACCAAAGACAAAAACTTTCTCTGCCATGTTTATATAGGTTTTACATACAAAAAGATAACAAGAAACTAAATTGTGGTGGTCTTTAAATTCGGATGGTGACAAATAATAACAATAACAATAAACTAAAAATAATTGGGCCAAAGAAATTAGAAGAAAAAAAGGGTTTTTCTTATTTCTAATGATTTGTCCGGACCAACATTTTTTGTCATTGTCATGATTTGTCACAATCTGAGTTGGCTTTTTCCGATGCTTAAAAGGTCTTTAAATAAATATGTGTTGATATGTCTATGGGGAAATGAATCGGAACTTCTCTTCTGGTGCCGTCTTCGTTCTGAAAGGGGCGGGACTTTGACAATCTATTGTCAGATTATGTGATTCCACTGCTTTAGTATCTATCATCTGTCATTGTCATCCTGGAATAGAATGAATGATGTTATATCATGTGTCAACTCAAATGGGTTCATGGGGAAAATGTGCATTTATTACTATTACAACTAACCACTTCTTCCCTGTATGATTCCTCCTCATTATCCTCAGATGTGCATTTTGACCCAAGAGTTTGGCACCAACTGCAACTAAAGGGTTTCCTCCCTGTATGAGTCCTCATGTGTCTATGGGCTTTCCCCTTTCATGAGTCCTTGTGTGTGATTTTAGAGTAGCACTCCTAGCAAAGGCTTTACCACACACGTTACAAGTAAAGGGCTTTTCCCCTGTATGAGTCATCATGTGTGTTTTTAGATTACTGATGTTAAGACAGCCTTTACCACACACGTTACAAGTAAAGGGCTTTTCCCCTGTATGAGTCCTCATGTGTGTTTTTAGAGCAACACTTTGAGCAAAGCCTTTACCACATACGTTACAAGTAAAGGGCTTTTCCCCTGTATGAGTCCTCATGTGTAATTTTAGATTACCGATGTGAAGACAGCCTTTACCACACACGTTACAAGTAAAGGGCTTTTCCCCTGTATGAGTCCTCATGTGTGTTTTTAGATGACCACTCATAGCAAAGGCTTTACCACACACGTTACAAGTAAAGGGCTTTTCACCTGTATGAGTCTTCATGTGTGTTTTTAGATAACCACTCATAGCAAAGGCTTTACCACACACGTTACAAGTAAAGGGCTTTTCACCTGTATGAGTCTTCATGTGTGTTTTTAGATAACCACTCATAGCAAAGGCTTTACCACACACGTTACAAGTAAAGGGCTTTTCCCCTGTATGAGTCCTCATGTGTAATTTTAGATTACCGATGTGAAGACAGCCTTTACCACACACGTTACAAGTAAAGGGCTTTTCCCCTGTATGAGTCAACATGTGTGTTTTTAGATGACCACTCATAGCAAAGCCTTTGCCACACACTTTACAAGTAAATGGTTTTTCCCCTGTATGAGTCCTCATGTGTGTTTTTAGATCACCACTATGAATAAAGCCTTTACCACAAACTGTACAAGTGAAGGGCTTTTCCCCTGTATGAATCATTGAGTGCTTAGTCAGATTTGCCTTACGATTAAAACATTTGCCACAGTCTGTACAACTAAAGCGTTTCTTCCCTGTGTGGCTCCTCATGGAGTGAATATGTTTTGATGATTTTAAGTCTTTGGACAGCTTGCTGCTCAAAGACAATCTTTGTCCTTCCACATGTTGTGTCTTGTGTGACTTCAGTGTGTTTAAAGTTGACTGACCTTCACTGGGCTCCTGCCACTCATCACTGTCTTCAGTGTCAGATACAGAACAGTGTGAAGAGAGGAGCTGGTTGTCACTAGTTGGTTGTGATGTTCCACAGTCCTCTACATCAGCTTGTGTTTTCATGTGCTCGGTTGAGGTTCCGGCTACAGGCTCTGTCTCTCTGTTTTCATCATCATGATCATCTTCACTTTTCACTGCTAGTAATGTCAACGTTGACCCATCAGCCTCCATTGGTCTTTGAAGTAGCTCCTCTTTAGTCTGTGGTGGTTGTGGTTCCTCCTGGACCAGACTGGAGCTCCTCTCCGGTTGTTTAGTGAAAACCTCCTCTTTACACACAGGGAGGTGCGGGACGGCTAGAAAAAAGACACAAAGAGAGAAAAACATTTAATGTTTGCATTTTTGGAGGAACATCATCTTCTCCATTTCTAATCAAAGACAGTTGTCAGGGCTTGACATTACATTTTTGAGCCACTTCTCATTTGGACAAGAACATTTACTTACTTGTCCAAGTAAAGATTTTAGAAGACATATTTTGTTTGTATTGATTATAATGTTGCATTTAAATAGTTACAAATAAGTAATACGTGTTCAACAGAAGGTTATGACAAAATTACACTACAAGAAAAAAAGAAAAGACAACTGAAACAATTTACACAAACTCAAACTGGTTGTTGGAAGTTTCAACAAACATGTTCCAATAATACAATGATTTTTGAGTGTGTCATACATATAGTGTGTAGTGGTGACTCCAGGTCTCAATCTTGAATTGATGCATGATTTGTATAAATGCAATAATATCAAAAAATTACAATTTATAAAAAAATATATATATATACCATTTTTACTAGGACTCCCACCCGTGGGTCCTGGGACCCACTGCAGACCTAACAACATCACTGTGGTACATTCTGTTTCCTAGACATGCTCTCTACCCATTCAGCTATGGCTGTCCCCCTCTAAGGCAGGGGTTTTTGGCCGGGGACCCCCGGAATTGCTTTGGCAATGTCTCGGGACCCCCGCCCGCCCCCTCCCGACCTCCAATATAAATTGACTGCTACAATAACCTTAATAATAGAGACAATACACCATAAATAAATACTGAAACCAGATATAATCATTAGGGAGGTGTATGCATGCACTATGCGTACCATGTAAACTCTTCATTTCCATTTTCCAGCCATTCAGTTGCAAAAAAAGATTATTATTTTTTTTGTAATAATTTGGGGACCCCCCAAAATAATTTGGCGACCCTCCGAGGGGTCCCGGCCCACAGGTTGAGAACCCCTGCTCTAAGGAAGGACAATATAATTCACTAGAACCAGGGATGGGTGTTTTCTGTGTATCTACGATGGTTAAAATGGAGTTTGAAGTTACAATGGGCTTGTCTGATAAAAAATAAATATAGTAGACGATAACAATACCCACAATTATTTTGAAAGTGAAATATCCCTTTATGTAAGTAAGTAAACAAAACAGCACATACCTATACGGTACAACTTTACTACAGGTTGCATCTTTGCATCAAACAGTCCACGTCTCTGGTCCACCTCTGGCTGTTCCTCTGACAACGTTGAATGTCTTTTGGAGGCCATCTCTCTAGATACTGTAGACCTCTCCCTGTGGTGCTCTGTGGAAATCACCAGTAAAAACAACTTGTACTTATCAAGGATTTACTGAACAACTGAACAACCAGGAGTAGTCTGGTGACCACCGGATAGACGGGTGAAAGCCGGAATGTAGACGGCACCCGGGAGCAGTATGGGTTGGCGCCCCAGCCTGTGTCTTCCGTGAGGAGGAAGCCCAACACACCCACGGTGAGGCCTTTAGGAGGGCCATTCAAGCTGCAAGCGGAGTCTGCAGCACCACCGTTGCCCAGGTGGAGCCTGCAGCACCACCGTTGCCCAGGTGGAGCCTGCAGAACCATTGTGGCTCAAGAATCCACCACTCCTGAATGAAGTGTCTGGTGCTGATTGATGATTAGAACCTTCCTGGACAGATCACTTAACCCTTTGAGTGGACCAGTACCATGTCTCGTGCTTAAAATCTTAAAAGTCTCATGCACAAATATCTTAATAGCTAAACATGATTATGGGTTCAAACTTGTTGTTCTATACTTATGTAGTGGCACAAGCGGAAACATGCTGTGTGTCTGTGTCTTTTAGGGGACCATGAGTTACCAAACTATATTTGTATCCTTACAGTTTCTGTCTTGTTAGAATAATACTAATAAAAACATCATTGTGTTTTACCTGAGAGAGTATTGCACCACATCTTCCTACGTAGTAATGTCAAAGTTGACTCACCAGTCTCCTCTTCCTGTTCCTCTTTAATCTGTGGAGGTTGTGGTTCCTCCAGGACCAGACTGGATCTCCTCTCCTGTTGTTCCTCTTTAATCTGTGGAGGGTGTGGTTCCTCCAGGACCAGACTGGATCTCCTCTCCTCATATTCAGATGAAACCTCTTTACACACAGACAGGACGAGGGGAGAGACGGTAGCATCAGCAGAGCAACTCAAAGTGCTTTTGTCAACTCAAAGATTATTCTCCTATTCGTTTTGTCAGGATCGTTTAAAAAATTAGTGTCTCGAGTCTCTTCACAATGCCTCGCAGAGCAACGTGTTGAGTAGAGCCCGACATCGGTCTCAACGATGTATCCGTCATTGTTGGCGCCGATGCCCGACATCGGACATTATTTCACCGATGTGGCCAAAACATTTTTTTAATCATCATTAATGTAATCTACCCCCAACCACCCCTTTCCCCCCTCACTGTATATTTCCCTTTTTACCTCCTTGATGATGAATTCCTGTTGTGTTCTTTGGAAAAATAGAAGTGTATATTTGTACATCTCTAAATGTTTTGATGAATTTAACAAGATGGACCCTCTGGTAAACAAGTGTAATGCTTTTATTGGGTCGTCCACTCAGTTACCAGTTTTTGTAGTTGTTTTTGAGTTGTTACCTGAGAGAGTATTGCACCACATCTTCCTACGTAGTAATGTCAAAGTTGACTCACCAGTCTCCTCTTCCTGTTCCTCTTTAATCTGTGGATGTTGTTGTTCCTCCTGGGCCAGAATGGATCTCCTCTCCTCATATTCAGATGAAACCTCTTTACACACAGACAGAAGGAGGAGAGAGAAGGTAGTGTGGTAACTTCACATCAAGAAAGGCACAAACTCAGTCTTTATGTCTTTGACGCTTTATATCAGATTTGCAGATCAAACAATACAGAAACCATGTGGGATTCAATATGGCTACTTTTCTCCATCACCCTAGGCAACCTGGAAGTGAACCCATTTAACATGACCATAGGAACCTGGCAAACTGCCAACAGCACCATTTCCTGTCCTGATATAGTATAGGCTATAGGAAAACCATGGCATGATCATTATAGCAAGACCATACACTATACAGTATATAACACTTCTCCCCCCTTAGATTTCAACCTCAAACTGCAAAAATATTTTTCTTTTCCTTTGCTTCACCCATCTACAAGTGCATACATAATATTTACACACCCCCATCATATACAAGTGCATCTTTTCTTTTTTTTTTCTTTTTTTCACCCCACAATATTCAAAAATAAACACTTAAAGAACCAGTCTGTCGGGAGGTTTACGAGCACGCTGTGATTTGCGCACTACAGGTGTTCTCACAGTCACTCGTGTAGGTGGTTTTGGAGGGACTGGTGATGGGGGCAATAGAGGGGCCTGTGCATATGTGGAAGAATTGTCATTTTGTTCAGGGGGCATAGGCACCTCTGCCAGTGTCTCTCTCTCCGGTACAGGCATGTTTCCGCCTGCTCCCTCAATAGGGTAACTCACCAACGGCAACTGTGTGACTGTCTCTGTGTTTGGACCTGCATCATAACGCAGGCGCACATGATCTTGATGTCTGCGGAACTCCCGTCCGTCCCTCAGCTTGACAACATGTGAGACTGGACCACTCTGCCTATGGATGACCCCAGGCAGCCATTTCTGGTTGTTGTTATGGCTAAAGTCCTTCACATAGACATTGTCACCTGGTTTCAACTGTCTCTCTCGGGCATGTTGATCATGTCCTTCCTTCATTTTCCCCTGTTTTCTCTCCACCTTTGCCTTCAGGTCTGGACGCAGCAGGTCCAGTTTTGACTTGGGCCGACGCCCCATCAACATCTCTGCTGGTGTGCGTCCAGTTGTTGTCTGTGGAGTGAGGCGGTAATTAAACAGGAAACGTGACAGCCTGGTGCTAATGGAGTCTCCTGTCAACCGCTTCAGGCCCGCCTTCACTGTCTGAACAGCTTTCTCTGCCAAACCATTTGAAGCAGGATGGAAAGGAGCCGTCCGGATGTGACGAATGCCATTCTGCTGCATGAAATCATTGAACAGCTCACTGGTGAACGTCGGGCCATTATCGCTCACCAGAGAATCAGGCAAACCATGAACTGCAAACACTTGCCTGAGTTTGTCTATGGTGACGGGGGCTGTGATGTTGCTCATGATGTGGGCCTCTATCCACTTGGAATGGGCATCTACCATTATAAAGAACATCTGCCCCATAAACGGGCCTGCAAAGTCCACATGTAGCCTAGACCATGGCCGGTCTGGCCACTCCCATGGGTGCAGCGGTGCTGGTGGTGACATGTTCTGGTTGATCTGGCATTGTGTGCATGATTTCACCTTGTACTCCAGCTCCAGATCCATTTTCAGCCACCAGACGTAGGACCTTGCAAAGCTTTTCATCCGAGACACACCTGGATGAGTCTCGTGTATCTCCTCCACAATCCGTGGACGAGCCGGGGGTGGCACGACCACTCTCGCCCCCCACAGAATGCATCCATCTTGCAAACTCAGTTCTGTCTTGCGTTTTGCATAGGGTTTGAGAGCCTCACTCTCCACCTCACTGGGCCAACCGTGCAACAAGAACGTCTTAACTTGAGATATGACTGGATCTCTATCTGTCCACTGTCTGATCTGGGCTGCCTTCACAGGTGTCTCTGCCACTCTCTGCAAGGAAAACACAGTCTCGGGTGGCACATACGAACTAGCAGGTGTATCAAGTAAAGGCAGTCAGTGCATCAGCATTTGAATTATCTTTACCTGCTCTGTACACAATAGTGTACTGGTAAGCGGACAAGGTGAGGGCCCAACGCTGTATTCTCACTGAGGCAAGCGGTGGGATGCATTTAGTCTCGCTGAACAGGCTCATCAGGGGTTTATGGTCTGTATAGATGGTAAATGGACGGCCATACAGGTACTGATGAAACCGTTTCACAGCGAACACAATAGCCAGCCCCTCCTTGTCCAACTGTGAGTACCCTCTCTCGGCCGCGGTCAGGGTGCGGGAAGCGAAACCAATAGGCTTCTCAGATCCATCCTCCATTATATGGGAGAGGACGGCCCCCACGCCATAGGGCGAGGCATCACAGGAAAGCGTGATTTCCTTGGCTGGGTCATAGTGAACGAGTAACCTTGTTGAGTGGAGAAGCGCTTTCACTTCTCCAAACGCTCTCTCCTGTGTTTCACCCCACTGCCACTTTGTGTCATTATGCAGCAGCTTGTACAGCGGGGCCAGGACTGTTGAGAGGTCTGGTAAGAACTTTCCATAGTAATTAACTAGACCTAGAAACGATCTGAGTTCGGGTACAGACTTGGGACTTGGCGCCTCTTTAATGGCTCACACTTTGTCCTCCAAGGGCCAGAGCCCCTCTGCTGTGACCTTGTGACCTAGGTAGGTCACACTGGGTGCCATGAACACACACTTGCGACGTTTCAACCGCAGGCCGGCGTCCTGCATCCTTTTCAGCACCTGCTCTAGGTTGGCCAAATGCTTGTGCTCCGTGGCCCCCGTGATCAAGAGGTCACCACATGCGGAATGCCCTGCAGCAAAGTGTTCTTTGGAAAATGGCAGGGCTGGACGCCACTCCAAACACTAGGCGGTTGTACTTGAATAACCCCTTGTGTGTGTTGATTGTGACAAACTCTTTTGACTCCTCGTCCAGCAGCAACTGTTGATAGGCATGGCTCATGTCCAGTTTCGTGAAGAGCTTCCCCCCTGACAGGGTCGCGAAAAGGTCATCAACCCGTGGCAATGGATACTCCTCCAGCGTAGAGCACTGATTTTACTGTCAGCTTGTAGTCCCCACATATCCTTGCCTTTAATACTGGAACAATAGGAGCCGCCCACCTGGAAAACTGAACAGGCTCGATGACGCCCAGTTTCTGCAGACGGTTCAGTTCCTCCTCCACAATACCTTTCATAGCAAAAGGTACTGGCCTGGGCTTAAAAAAACGTGGCTTGGCATCAGTGTCCATATGTAGCTTCACTGCCACGCCCTTCAGTGTGCCCAGCTCGTCCTTGAACACATCACTGTAGCGCTGCAGAATGTCCTCCATTGAGTGTGTGCAGGCATATTTAATTTCATGCCAATTTAGGCGGAGTTTGCAAAGCCAATCACGGCCCAACAGACTAGGCCCGCTCCCTGTGGCTATCACCAGCCTGGCTGTAGTTCTCTGACCTTCAGCTGCAATGTCCATATATATGACCCCCAAGTGAGGTATGGGCTGTCCCATGTAAGTCCTGAGCTTGAGCTTTGATGGCCTGATAGGAGGCAGACTCGGCCCCCATGACGCCCTGTAGGTCTCCTCACTTATGACTGAGGCCGTAGCTCCTGAATCAATTTCAAACTTAATGCCCCGCCCATTAACAGTGACAGTAGCATAATACGGCTCAGGTGGTTCCTCATCTGTTTCCACGCCATACATATTATATGAACACGTGGCCTTCTAGGTGGTGTGTGGGTGCCCGGCCCTGGGACTGCTGAGGTTTCCTCCCCCCAGGCTTAACTCTCCCCTTAGAGCCCCTGCACCGTTTCGCCAAGTGGCCCCTCTTATTGCATGCATGACAGACAGCATCTTTAAACTTACAGTCATTAGCATAGTGTGGACCCCCACACCTAAAACACTCCACCCGCCTTGCTGATTTACCAGTCTCTTTCCTGACTTGGTACACTGCCCCTGCCTGTGATCCATTTCCTTTTTGGATATCCTTCACATCATTGGCAGCCATTTCCATGCCCTGGGAAATGTCAAAGGCTTTTTGAAAAGTCAATGGTGGCGTTTCCCCCAGCAGGCGGCGCTGAATGGCGTTATCACTAATGCCGCATACTAATCTGTCACGGAGCATGTCATCTAGCACTGCTCCAAAATCACAATGTTCAGATAGCTGCCGTAGCTCGGCTACAAAAGGTAGACACTGACTGGCCTTGCCTTCTGAAATGGCTGTGGAATTTAAACCGTTGCACAATCACAGAGGGCTTTGGGTTGTGGTGGTTTGCCACGAGCCGGACAATATCATCATAGGAAATATCTCCTGGTTTCCGTGGAGTGGCCAAGTTCCTTATCAACTTATAAGTCTTCGCCCCACACACACTCAGGAGAATGGAGCGCTTTTTAACCTCCTCAGTAATGTCATTTGCAGAGAAAAAGTGTCCCAACCTTTCCTCATACTCCGTCCAGTCCTCGTTTCCTTCCACAAACTCACTAATAGCTCCGAACATTGCCATCTGAACACACTGCTCGCCGGCCACTGCCACGTTCTGTCCCACGTCTCCGTTCTGCTCGTCCTCTGCCGAGTCACTGCTACTGCTGCTCATACTCATCCAGTTTGAGCACAAACATCATCCAGCTTGAGCAAAAGAAAGTAATCCAGTTTACCTCGTCTCCAAAAAGATGTGGTAACTTCACATCAAGAAAGGCACAAACTCTTTGACGCTTTATATCAGATTTGCAGATCAAACAATACAGAAACCATGTGGGATTCAATATGGCTACTTTTCTCCATCACCCTAGGCAACCTGGAAGTGAACCCATTTAACATGACCATAGGAACCTGGCAAACTGCTAGCCGCAATTTGCAACTCTAGATTTTTTTATAATGGGATGAATCTAGAGTTGCAATACCCTCCATTGACTCCCCACTCATCATTTTGCGTTTGCGATCTGCTTGTCTTAAACGACGTTAAACTCACCAACATTGCAGCTGTAGTCCAAGCTTGAATTATTCTCTTTCAATCTGCAAAGCTTGTTTTTCATAAAAATCCCCCGTAGACATGTTATGAGCTACTTTCTGTCAAGAAATTCTGTGCAAGTGATTATTTTTCTAAGTGCTGGAGTTTGGAAGCGCTCGTCGTAAGTCACTGAACGTCCCTGCATCTGTTTCGCATTTGCACACAATGCAGGAGGCAGCAGCGCGACCCCTTAATACAAACGAGCGCTTCCAAACTCCAACATTTCTTCTTCTTGACAGAAAGTAGCTCATAACATGTCTACGGGGGATTTTTATGAAAAACAAGCTTTGCAGATTGAAAGAGAATAATTCAAGCTTGGACTACAGCTGCAATGTTGGTGAGTTTAACATCGTTTAAGACAAGCAGATCGCAAACGCAAAATGATGAGTGGGGAGTCAATGGAGGGTATTGCAACTCTAGATTCATCCCATTATAAAAAAATCTAGAGTTGCAAATTGCGGCTAGCAAACTGCCAACAGCACCATCTCCTGTCCTGATATAGTATAGGCTATAGGAAAACCATGGCATGATCATTATAGCAAGACCATACACTATACAGTATATAACAGTAGCATCAGCAGAGGAACTCTGAAGTGCTTTTGTCAACTCAAAGATGACATTTATTCTCCTATTTGTTTTGTCAGGATAACCATCGTTTAAAAAACAAGTGTCTTGAATCTCTTCACAACGCCTGGCAGAGCAAGGCGTTGTGAGTAGAGCCTGACATCGGTCTCACCGATGTATCCGTAATTTTAGGCACCGATGCCCGACATCGGACATTATTTCACTGATGTGGCCGAAGTTTTTTTTATCATCATTAATGTAACCTACACTTGTCTTTTAGAATATAATACGCCCTTATGAAACGCGCTCTTTTGGTTTGATATACATTTCTTGCATTCCAGGGCTAGTATAACTACTGGTAAATGTAGTTTAGTTCAGCTATCTTAATGCTACTTGTAGCTAAGCTGGTGTTGTTCAGAGTCTACTAACCTGCAGTGTGTAGATCGATGTCCATATCAAAATCAATGTCCAGCCGTTTGTTTTGTGTCTCCAGCAGAGTTTCTAGTGTGTCCATCTCTCTCTGGAAGAGTTTGACCATGAACTCTCCCACCGCGCTGAGGCGCTCCAACACAAACACTCTGACGCTGAGCTCCACACTACAAACATCAGCAGCGCCACGCTGCTGTTTGTCCACAACAAACAATATCTCCTCTCCCACCGACGCTAGCTGTTCATTTATCTTCAGCCGTACAGACTCCATTTGACGCTTTTCACGTCCTTTAGGAGACATTTCCACCAAGCTTTCTGTCCCTACTGTAATATAGAATGTGTAATGAAGGCAGAAATATCAACAATTCCCGAGAGGTACGACAACATGTTTGTTCAACAGCATTACCGTGGAAAACAACTGGCGTGGCCACGTGATGCAAACAAGTACTTCCGACCGGGTCAAAGTTTCCACGCATGCGCAATAAAGAATCCAGGCACTGTTGCCTTAATGCCTTTCGCCCCCTGGTGGTGGAGGTGTGTAACTGTCAGATAGATAGATAGATAGATAGATAGATAGATAGATAGATAGATAGATAGATAGATAGATAGATAGATAGATAGATAGATAGATAGATAGTGTTATGACCTGGCTCTTGGGCCATAACAAGGGAGGAAGACACACAGCTGTTTAAAAGTGCACAAACCAATATTGATTTACAATATAATAAACGTATGCATCAAACAATACTAAAGTATTAAGTGGCTTGTGTTAATCAGTAGATCAGTAGTGTAAGTGAGTGGATGTGTGGTAAATGTAATGTAGGGTGTTGAATGTTGCAAACAATGGCTGCTGCTCTCATGGAAGGAGAGAGAGAGAGACCTGGCTCCCAAGAGAAGACTATGCACACACTGCACACAAAACGAGGTAGAGACTGAGCTACACTTCCTAACCGTCTGTCCACTGTACCAAGACATCAGAGACATGTACTTCCCTGCACAGATTACAATCACCCAAGGAGAGTTTGAAAACCACCAAATGTTTAGGCCTAAACAACATGTTTAAAACATTGAAATACTGCTGTTAACTTTCAAAAGTATAAAATGTCTCGGATGTATAGGCTAACTATCTCTGACAGAAAATGCACAATCTTTTATAGTCTCACTCAAAGTGTTAATATAACACAGCTCTGTTTACATTTATACATACATTTATTGTATTGTTTTATCTTGATTGTTTTGTTCCACTTTTGCTTTGGCAATGCAAACGTTTGTGTTTATGTTTTCTCATGCCAATAAAGCTCCTATGAATTGAATTTAATTGAGTTAGGCCGGCCAACTCCCAGCCCTTTATAGAACACACTGGGACCACTGGCCAGGTGCTCCCAATGCACTGATTGGCAATTGCTCAGGACCTGTGGGAAGCAAAGACCTAGGCCTATAGGAATACACACAGGCCCTAGTAGGCCAACTACAGGGGCTGTGACAACAGACAGACAGACAGACAGACAGACAGACAAGCTATTTGCACACTTTTGACAATTTGAATCCATGATGCATTGATATTAAATGGAAAAGGTACTTTGTAATTTCACTAATTTGTCATTAAAAGGAATACTTGAGCATACGTAGGCTACTTTGTCCACCACCGATAACTGGACACCAACATCAGGTAGTCTAAATTATTATCTATGTATTAGTACTAATTACCTAGTAATTATTACTGGTGGTTCATCAGCTGGTGGTTCATGAGCTATGCCTGATTTTCAATCGAGTGCTACAGTGCCACCCTTTGTCCAATGGTTGTGGGCTTTGTGTCTAAGCAGGGTGACATAGCCCTCTAACATATTTCCACATTTCGTGAAAAACAACTGCATGGTTTGGCCTGGAGCGCTGACATAAGAAAATATGTATAATTCAAAATAGTGGGTGATCTAATGCTGCATTCACATCGGAATCGGGCAAGCGGTAGATGACAAACGGCAAAACCTGCTGGACGGCACGGTAAAAAGATTAAATATTTTAACATTGATGCCGTCTGCCTTTACCTTCACCGGATCTGGCTACCAGGCTGCCGTGCCGTCCTGTTCTGTTTACCGTCCTGCTCCCGTCCACTAAAATGACTTACGGTTTGCCATCTACTGCTTGACTGATTCCATGTGAATGCAGCATTAGCCAGGGTCAGAGGTCAAAAGTCAGAACACGAAAGTTGTTCGACACGAGGAGACGCATATGTCTATCCAAGTTTTATTGTTGACGGTCAAACGGAGCTATACCTGTTCAAATTTTGCATTTTTGATTGAGTGCTATAGCACCACCCTTTGGCCAATGGCCGTGGGCTTTGCGTTCTCACCGTTTAGCATACCCCTCTACCATATTGCCAAGTTTCACGAAAACCGACTGCACGGTTAAGCCATAAATGCATGTTTTTAAACAAACATAACGGAGGAAAATAATGAGGACTCAGCACTTACATTCAGCTCGTGACCATAATAACTCAAGCATCTTTATTAGCAGCGTCATTATATACACATTGGGTAACAGGCATATCCGGTACTTCCGGTGTGGCACTTCAGAATAAGGGTTTATCATTTACATATATACAGACAATAAAGATCAAGGTCTTCATGGGAATGTGTCGCCACACTAACAGGTGTTGGTAGAAAAAGTGAGACCACAGCATATCATGATGGATCAATCCAATTTAATGTCAATCCTCCGGCCGGCCGGCCTGCCAGCCAGGAGAAGACCCCCAAAACACTGTAAAGAAAAGGCAGGCACTGCCCCTTTACCCGTCTATAAAAAACTGCCCTCTTCAGTCCATGAAAGTAGCATTTACTGTGGTGAAATAAATACAAAATGTGGCCGTTTTAAAGATGTTTTGACCAATCTGCCCAATCTGCTCAGTTCAAAGCTTGTTGAATGTGTGACTTATATAAATACCACGACAAAATGGTCGTGCATCTGTTCCCAACAAGGCAGCCTGCTCATATCTCACCTTTGGAGGAGAACTGGCTTGCAGAGCATGGCTTAATACTTAGGCTGATCGGCTGTGGGGCCAATAGGGCTATACTGTAGGCTACTGTAGGCGTTCATGTTGTGATCAATAGATCACAACATGAACGCCAGACATGCATTCCTCGGTAACTCCAAATGTCCCGTGAATCATTTAATATTTCATGACATATCACAAGAACGCATCAGTGGACTTACCATCTGACAAAGAAATTATAGCTGTGTCGTGTGTCCAGATTTGATCCATTTCCCCAGTCATTCCGACATACGATAGTGATATGATATTAATCAAATAATAATCATAAGCGCTGATGAAAGATATCAAGACCCGGCCCACAACAGCCCTGCCAATCAGGCTCAGCCCTGTTGGCACAACAGGTTGTGTGTCGGTCTGGCGAGTGGGAGACTGGGGTTCAATCCCCGCTACCTGCGAAACACTACATCTGCAAAGGGGAATGATTGAGCAATTGTTCAATATAAATGGCTTTTATAATATTCTTGCCAAGTTGTATTAGCCTTTAGTCTTGAGGTCAAACTTAAATCAATTAACTTCTTTCTCATTATACGTGAGAAAAGGATATCCTACAGATTGCTACTTTATTAACAAGTGGATCCATCGTTTAGGGGCTTGCTTGCCAAAATAAGCTGATCTACAAGTGTAACGCGGTGCACAACAGACACGCTGTTATCTTGTAGATCTGTCCATTTGAAACATGTTAGTAACGTGTTCCGATAGCGACCATAAACATCATCACGTTAGATGAAACGGGCGTGTATGTTCTACGCAAGGCAGAACCTACAAGTTGGAAACGCTTGGTAAAGAGGGAGTCCGCTGACTGTCAGGTTCATGAGCTATACCTTTTTATATTAGAATTTTCACTTGAGTGCTATAATGCCACCCTTTGGCCAATGGTTGTGGGCCGCACCGTTGAAAGTAGCATAACCCTCTACCATATTGCCAGGTTTTGCAAAAAACGATTGCACAGTTAAGCCAGAACTGCAAGTTTTGGCAGCCTCAGCCGATCTGCGTTGCTGATGCAAATAAATTAATAAATAAATTGTGCGTGGCTGCGGCGTGCAACTGTGGGAACCGATAGAGAAAAACGAAATTGATCTTTTTGGGTGGTTACCCGGCCGTGTTGTTTTTGGCAGCACATTTCAATTTTAGTTTAGTCAGTCTTTGGACTGAAACTTCATTTAGTTTTAGTCATATTTTAGTCTCCTGGAATGTTTTGGTAGTTTCAGTCGACTAAGTGTCATGCAATTTTAGTCGACTAAATCTACAGTTGATTTAGTCGACTAAAATGTCTTTTGGCGGGCCTTGATGCCGTCGTAATGACAGATTTTACACTTGCTGAAAATAGCTGATCTACAAGCTCACAACGCGTCGCAGCGCGACACATGAGCTGGTAGATCGGCTATTTTCAGCATGCGAACCAAGTGTAAAATGACTTTACTGCATCTTTTGTCCACTAGTCTATTTTGTATTTGTTGAAGAAAGTGTCAATATATTTAGTCTTAGTTTTAGTCACCAGAGCTTCGTTTTAATTTAGTTTCCATTTAGTTTCCGTCGGTGGAAAAAGGTAGTTTTCGTCTTTGTTTTAGTCGACGAAAACAACACTGGTACCCGGTTCCCCAGCATGTTGTTATCGGTTCCTGCTTGGTCACGAGGTTCCCTACCCACGACCCTCTTACCATATTGCAGAATTTCGTGGAAGACGAAAGCACAGAACTGTCAAAATTGTGAAAAATGTCAGAAACCATACGATCAATAAGAGATCTTTGCCGCTTTAGGCTTGATCCCTAATAATAATAATGGCCACTCTCACTCAAAAATGGCTTTTATAATATTCTTGCAAAGCCTTAGCCTTTAGTCTTGAGGTTGAATTTAAATAAATTAACTTCTTTCTCATTATACGTGAGAAAAAGGATATTCTACAGATTGCTACTTTATTAACCAGTGGATCCCTAATAATAATAATAATAATAATGGATGGAATTAAAATAAGTACCTTGAGTATAGTACAGGTTAAAGAACAAAATAAAATAAAAATTAGAAAAACTAGCAGTTGTAGGCAGTGTGCAGAATATGAAAGAACCTTCATTCCAATGGACCACATATACAAAAAGATACAGAATAAACTAAATTGTGATGTCTTTAATCACTCATGTTGATATCGAGCATCGCAGTGCACATATCGAGTGAACCGGAAGAGAATTTCCCATTAATTTCCCCATAGACGTTTCAAAAAGACTATATTTTAAGACCTTTTAAGCCTCGGAGAAAGCCAACTCGGATGGTGACAAAAAATGACAATAAAATAAAATTGAGCAGAACAAATTAGAAGGAAAAAGGGCAGGGTTCAATACTTTTCTTTTGAGATTTTCTTATTTCTAATTATTTGTCCGGCCCAACATTTGTTGTTCATTGTCATGATTTGTCACCTTGGCTTTTTCCAAGGCTTAAAAAGGTCTTTAAATAAATACTTTTTGAAATGTCTATGGGGAAATGAATGGGAAATTCTCTTCTGGTGCCCTCTTCGTTCTGAAAGGGGCTGTGACGCTCTATTGTCAGATTATGTGATTCCACTGCTTTAGTATCTATCTGTCATTGTCATCCTGGAATCGAATGAATGATCACTAACTGCAACTAAAGGGTTGTATGAGTCCTCATGTGTGTTTTTAGAGTAACACTCTGAGCAAAGCCTTTACCACACACGTTACAAATAAAGGGCTTTTCCCCTGTGTGAGTCCTCATGTGTTTTTTTAGAGCAACACTCTGAGCAAAGCCTTTACCACACACGTTACAAGTAAAGGGCTTTTCCCCTGTATGAGTCCTCATGTGTGATTTTAGATGACAACTCCTAGCAAAGCTTGTACCACACACGTTACAAGTAAAGGGCTTTTCCCCTGTATGAGTCCTCATGTGTGTTTTTAGATCACCACTCTGAATAAAGCCTTTACCACACACATTACAAGTAAAGGGCTTTTCCCCTGTATGAGTCCTCATGTGTATTTTTAGATCACCACTCTGAATAAAGCCTTTACCACACACATTACAAGTAAAGGGCTTTTCCCCTGTATGAGTCCTCATGTGTGTTTTTAGATTACCACTCTGAATAAAGCCTTTACCACACACATTACAAGTAAAGGGCTTTTCCCCTGTATGAGTCCTCATGTGTGTTTTTAGATCACTACTTTGTGTACAGCCTTTACCACACACGTTACAAGTAAAGGGCTTCTCCCCTGTATGAGTCCTCATGTGTAATTTTAGATTACCGATGTGAAGACAGCCTTTACCACACATGTTACAAGTACAGGGCTTTTCCCCTGTATGAGTCATCATGTGTGTTTTTAGATGAACACTCATAGCAAAGCCTTTGCCACACACTTTACAAGTAAAGGGCTTTTCCCCTGTATGAGTCCTCATGTGTGATTTTAGATGACAACTCCTAGCAAAGCTTTTACCACACACGTTACAAGTAAAGGGTTTTTCCCCTGTATGAGTCCTCATGTGTGTTTTTAGATTAACACCCAGAGCAAAGCCTTTACCACACACGTTACAAGTAAAGGGCTTTTCCCCTGTATGAGTCCTCATGTGTGTTTTTAGATCAGCACTCTGAATAAAGCCTTTACCACAAACTGTACAAGTGAAGGGCTTTTCCCCTGTATGAATCATTGAGTGCTTAGTCAGATTTGCCTTACGATTAAAACATTTGCCACAGTCTGTACAACTAAAGCGTTTCTTCCCTGTGTGGCTCCTCATGGAGTGAGTTTGTTTTGATGATTTCAGGTCCTTGGACAGCTTGCTGCTCAACGACAATCTTTGTCCTTCCACATGTTGTTTCTTTTGTGATTTCAGTGTGTTTAAAGTTGACTGACCTTCACTGGTCTCCTGCCACTCATCACTGTCTTCAGTGTCAGATTCAGAACAGTGTGAAGAGAGGAGCTGGTCGTCACTAGTTGGTTGTGATGTTCCACAGTCCTCTACATCAGCTTGTGTTTTCATGTGTTCAGTTGAGGTGCCGGCTACAGGCTCCGTCTCTCTGTTTTCATCATCATGATCATCTTCACTTTTCACTGCTTGTAATGTCAACGTTGACCCATCAGCCTCCATTGGTCTTTGAAGTAGCTCCTCTTGTTCATCATTAATCTGTGGTGGTTGTGGTTCCTCCTGGACCAGACTGGAGCTCCTCTCCTGTTGTTCAGTGACAACTTCCTCTTTACACACAGGGAGGTGCGGGACGGCTAGAAAAAAGACACAGAGAGAAAAACATTTAATGTTTCAACTTTTCATTTTTGGAGGAACATCATCACAGATAGTTTCCAGGGCTTGACATTTGAGCCACATTTGGACAAGAACATTTACTCACTTGTCCAAGTAAAGATTAGTCATTCTTGTACTTGTCTTGCATATTTTGTTTGTATTGAATATAGAGCTGGGACTCGATTAAAAAAATTAATCTAATTAATCAGAGGCTTTGTAGTTAATTAATCTCGATTAATCGCATTTTAATCGCATATCAATATTCAACCCGAGAACAGTGAGAAACCTTTTTTTTCAAATGTTTTTTGGTATCCCAGTGAATAGTGACTACGGGATTCCACTCATTTTCAACATTTTACTGTCATTAATATACCTTAGAGTTGTTGTGTGGATATAATAAGAAAGTCCCCCCCATTCTGTGTAGCCTAGAACTGGAGATCTGAAAAAAATCAGTAACATTATGAAGTACATCTCAGTGACATCACAAAAATGTACTTCATAATGTTACTGTTTTTTTCAGACCTCCAGTTCTATAGGCAACACATAATGGGGGGACTTTATTATTTCCAGTGCACACAACTCCATAGAAAAATGTTGAAAATGAGTGGTATTCCCCTTTAAGCAATACAACTTTTTTATCCCAACAGATAAACAAGAGCAGCAAGTGCCTATATAGTGTCTTCAGTGTGTATATGAATACTCAAATATGCTTTACATGGCGGGGCATGAGAACAAATAAAAACAACTTTATTATGGGGGAAACATTTTACATGGGGTTGGGGATGACCCACGCTTGTCGCTTGTCGAGGACAGCCTGACAGCTTCGTGCTGGTGAAATCACCGCGCGTCTCCGGTGGTCTGTGAGACATGTTAAACTGAAGCAGCTAGCAAGCCTAGCATATAAGCTAACGTTGGTCATAAATGGATCCTTTCCCTCTGACATTGCACACAGCCATGCCGCTATCCACGCTTCCATCCGATAGCTTTTACATCTAAATGTCCCATCCATGTAGCAAAAGCAATATAAGCGGCTTCTTCATTCGATTCATTTGGGTTTGGACTTTGGGCTTTCTGACGGAGCTGTAGCCTGTAGTGTAGAGTGAACAACAGCTGCTGCTCGCGTGCCGCAGCCAATTCAGTACTACTAGAAACACAGTGAGAAACGTTCCGCGGTGGGAAAAAAAGGTGCGATTAAATGCGTAAATGTTTTTAACGCGTTAATTTTTCTGTAGTTAATTAATCTCAATTAATGCGTTAAAGTCCCGGCCCTAATTGAATATAATGTTGCATTTGAATAGTTACAATTAAGTAACAAGTGTTCAACAGAAGTTTATGATATATAATCCACCACTCCTGAATGAAGTGCCTGGTGCTGGGAGTCTGAGGTATTCTATTTATAGTGACTCATAGGAATAGACTGTGACAACCGGGTATAGTCTGGTGACCACCGGAGAGACGGGTGACAGCCGGAATGTAGACGGCACCTGGGTGAGCAGTACGGGTTAGCGCCCCAGCCTGTGTCCTCCGTGAGGAGGAAGCCCAACAAACCTTGGTGAGGCCTTTAGGAGGGCCATTATAATCCACCACTCCTGAATGAAGTGCCTGGTGCTGGGAGTCTGGTGCAACGCACAGGTCCTGGGCCTGGTGAGAGCAGGAGTGGACCTGGCGAGACGTAGGAGGGGCCCGGACAGGAGTCAACCCACAGAGCCTAGTCCTTTCACATGCCAGAATTTGGTTCTCCCAGTCCCGGCAGAGTAGTTCCGGAGCAACGGATTGTATGGCCTTTCTCATTCCCTGATGGACTGATCGAGGGTAGCTACTGGGACATAAGACATAAGATTTGATCAACCCCGGCTGGGTCGCCTGAGTGAGGGGTATGATGATGGTAGACCCGAAACTCCGTTGACCTCAGAATACATCACTGAGGATACGTCCCAGGTGCATCCATGCGATGTATTTTTAGTTATATGACAAAATAACACTACACGAAAAAAGAAAAGATAACTGAAAAACATAATTGGCACAAACTCAAACAGGTTGTTGGAAGTTTCAACAAACATGTCATACATATCATAGTGTGTAGCGGTGACTCCAGGTCTCAATCTTTAGTTGATGCATGATTTGTGTAGCCTGACGCCCTGAGATGCTGAAATGAATATTATGCCAGTTGTGTTGAACAGTGGAATGTCATGAAGCAAGAGTTTAACCAATGCAACCCCCCCCCCCCCAGCCTTCCTGAGTGGGTATAATCAGGATGCGCAAAACCACAGGGGGGAGGGGGGTTAGCTATCTCCTATGGCATCCCCCCCTGAATTATCACACGGACCACCACTGTTTACAGGCTGTGTAAACAATTAGGTTTTCAACATAAACCTTTTCAGACCCCAGGCTAGGAAACGGGGTTTGAAATGCTTAACCAGGGAATGAGAGAGAGTGAGAGATTGGCACGAACCCCCTGAGTTGACCAAGGAATGACCTTCCGGAGAGACTTTGCGTCGCCACGCTAAAATCGATATGCACACAGAAATGGATATAAATGCGTTGGCTCCCCATATACTACAAACACGCACGCACCACTGACAGCATGTGTAGGGCGGCTGCCATAAAAATATCCTTGTCTTTTTCTTTTGATGAAATCATGTTCTACCTACTGATATGTGTCATTACAAATGAGTGAGCATGTCTGTCAAGATGAGAGAAAATCATCATAATTTTTCGACCGCAGTCGAGATCGTGGATTTCACAATATCACGGTAGACTTTCTGGTCCTTCATTGCCATCCCCAGTTCCTGCTTACTGATGCCTGTGTCCCTAGCGATGACATCAGGGAACGACAGTTTTCTATCTCTGGTCTGCTTTGAGGCAGGACTCCAGAGAAGAAGGGAAGATATAACCTCATTGTCAGCTCTGTAGCAGTGGCCGGCAAACTGTGTTCTTCTGGATCGGACTAGTGAAGAAACACGGGGAAGGTTGCCGTATATTAGATTAGTCGATGGGTGGCTCTTCCAAGACAGATTTTGCGCTCTCATTAGAAGGCGGGTGTAAGTGCTAGTGATCGACCGATAATCGGTCATGATTTTAATTAATATCGGTATCGGTGCTAAAAACAAATAATCGAAAAAAAAACGGCCGATTATTATATTTCTCATAAATGCGCAAACATGGTGAAACCACCACTTTCATTGAAAATCCAGTAGAGTACGGTTGTAAGGAGATGTATAGCTGCGTGTCTGACTCTCCCAGTGCTCCACGCCTGGAGGAGTAGACACGGCTCCACTCTACAGAGACACACTCTGCACTGACGTCTCCTCTCTCACACACACACACACGGAGTCAGAGAGAGGGCCACTGCACTGACTGCAGGGAGGATAAAGGATTATAGGCTACTAACCTTGTAACCATAAAAAGCTTTGCTGTTTTCATCTTCAATTAACCAAAATAAAATCCACACGTGAGAGGGACAGAGTCACAGCGAGCAGTGGTAGAACTACGTTAGCCAAGCTAGCTGTTGCATGCTAACGCTGAAAACAACAGCTGTAACACGTTGTCTATTGATTGCATGTCGTGTGTGTGTGTGTGTGTGTGTGTGTGTGTGTGTGTGTGTGTGTGTGTGTGTGTGTGTGTGTGTGTGTGTGTGTGTGTGTGTGTGTGTGTGCCAGCCAACTGAAGGACAACTTTTTTTCCCCCATCCTGACCAGCCTAATATGATTATTGCATTTTGGCTATATGCAATAACTAACTGCAAGCCAATGAAGAATGAACCAATCATTAGCATTGTCAGTCTTAATTTCTAATTCATATTTATTTAGTTGCCAATAATTTTACTGTTGGCCAGTGTTTTGAGACATTGTCTTAACTTAAATTAATATCGGTTCATAATATCGGCTATCGGCTTTTTGATTGTCCACTAATCGGTGATCGGATATATCGGCCAAAAACCATATCGGTCGATCACTAGTAAGTGCCATCCAACCGTTTCCCTAGTTTCTTTGAACGTGTCCATGTCTCGGAGCCATAGAGTAGAATCGGCTCAACGGTCATCCTAAATATTTTTACTTAACATCTTACTAAGCTGGGATGACCAGATCTTATGCATGTTTCTCAAAAAATACCATTTATATTAGGACTCCCACCCGTGGGTCCTGACCCACTGCAGACCTAACAACATCACTGTGGTACATTCTGTTTCCTAGACGGGCTCTCTACCCATTCAGCTATGGCTGTCCCTCTCTAAGGAAGGACAATATCAGTCACTAGAACCAGGGATGGGTGTTTTCTGTGTATCTACGATGGTTAAAATGGAGTTTGAAGTTACAATGGGCTTGTCTGATAAAAATTAATATAAAATATCTAAATACTGAATTGAGCAAATTCAAAACTGTCCAAAGTGTTCACAAAAAGCCTGAGTAGACGATAACATTACCCACAATTATTTTGAAAGTGAAATATCCCTTTATGTAAGTAAGTAAACAAAACAGCACATACCTATACGGTACAACTTTACTACAGGTTGCATCTTCGCATCAAACAGTCCACGTCTCTGGTCCACCTCTGGCTGTTCCTCTGACAATGTTGAATGTATTTTGGAGGCCATCTCTCTAGATACTGTCAACCTCTCCCTGTGGTGCTCTGTGGAAATCACCAGTAGAAACAACTTGTACTTATCATTCAAAAAGGGTTTACTGAACAACCAGGAATAATCTGGTGACCACCGGAGAGACTGGTGATAGCCGGAATGTGGACGGCACCCGGGAGCAGTATGGGTTGGCACCCCAGCCTGTGTCTTCCGTGAGCCCAACAACCCCACGGTGAGGCCTTTAGGAGGGCCATTAAAGCTGCAAGCGGAGCCTGCAGCACCACCGTTGCCCATGTGGACTCTGCAGTACCACCGTTGCCCATGTGGAGCCTACAGCAGTGTTTCCCAACCTTTTTTGTCCCAGGGCACACTTTTCATAGCCTAAAAATCTCGGGGCACACCTAGATATACGGGGGGTGTGCATGTGTGTATGTGTGTGTGTATATATATATATATATATATATATATAGTAAAACGTTTTTGATACCAAACACATTAGACTTTTGACAGAGTAAAACTTCTTTGAACCAAATATACTTTTAAAAACACACATGACAGCACTCATCTGTCTGACACATTTAACCTTTTTTAGATTTTTTATTTGAAGCTAGATCTATAGCTTCTACATTAAAACTTCATTCAAAAACATCTAATTAATTGGAGGCTTTGTGATTCATTAATCTCAATTAATCACATTTGCATATCAATAGGCCTATTTGACCTGAGCAGTGAGCTTTTTAAAAACAACTTTATTAGAGAAAAACTAAGACTATGGAATAAAATAAATGAAAGTGGGTTTGAATTTATAGGTGGTGGCATGTCTCTGAGTTTTGGGAAGTGCATAGTTTTGACAGATCTGCCTGTGCTGTGGACAGTGAAACCCTGACCATTAAACACGGGCAGACTATCATTCCCATTCGTCTTTGTGTCTGCCCGTGTAAACGCAGCAGCGAGTGTGAGGGGTTGGGGAACGGATGGAAAGTACATAGTGTTATTAAGGAGGACTCCTTCTAACTCCTTCGAACTATATGGAAGTTAAACTAACGTTAGCTCCCATGCTAGCGACTAGCTAGTAGCTTCCCTCGTCAGACAACAGAACACCACCACAGATCGGGTGGAAGCTGCTGATATCACTGCTTGTGCCCGTGGAAGGGAAATACGATTTAAAAGGCTATGGAAGCGTGGATGAAAGCACAGATGTGTGCAATAAAGTTGTGTCGGATCTGCCTGTGCATCCCGTCTGCTGCTCGTGTGTTGTAACTTGTGACTGTCCCTGGCTGCTGATGCATAGTTAATGAGCGTCATAAGCATGCGCCCTTACTGCGCTGGAAGTAGCAGATCTACACGTTATCTACCCGTCGCAATGCACAGCGCTTTGGGCTTGTACATCTGTGTTTTTCCCGCAGTTAGTTCACAACTTGCAGACGCTATTTTGACCGATCCAGACTTGACAGATTTGACACCACTAGTGATTAACATTCCTATGGCCAATGGTCGTTAGAGTCTATTGTTCCGTGGTTGTTGTTGTCGCACGTCTAATTAATTAGACGTGTGACAACAACAACGACGCAACAATAGGAATCCTGCAGCTCAATAGCTATTGCTTTCGGGGGAGGGTTTAAGTGTTAGGGTTAGTGTTAACTTTTCGGTCAAATCAGGCGGCACACCTGGACACATCAAACGGCACAGTAAAGTACCGCGGTACACAGGTTGGGAAACACTGGCCTACAGAACCACCGTTGCCCAGGTGGAGCCTGCAGCACCACCGTTGCCCATGTGGACTCTGCAGTACCACCGTTGCCCAGGTGGAGCCTGCAGCACCACCGTTGCCCATGTGGACTCTGCAGAACCACCGTTGCCTAGGTGGAGCCTGCAGCACCACCGTTGCCCAGGTGGAGCCTACAGAACCACCGTTGCCCAGGTGGAGCCTGCAGCACCACCGTTGCCCAGGTGGAGCCTACAGAACCATTGTGGCTCAAGAATCCACCACTGTGTCTGGTGCTGATTGATGATTAGAACCTTCCTGGACAGATCACTTAACCCTTTGAGTGGTCCAGTGGTGCACGTACCATGTCTCGTGCTTTAAATGGTCTCACGCACACACAAGTTATTTCTTCTTTCTTTTTTCCTCACCATTTATGCCAAAAATCTTACATGATCTATACATGATTATGGGTTCAAACTTATACTTTAAGTATAAAACTATACTTTTGTAGCAGCACGAGTGGAAACAACATGCTGTGTGTCTGTCGTTACAGTTGCTGAATGACCCTTTAGTCTTGTTAGAATAACACTAATGTAATTACATTACATACATTTGTTTTACCTGAGAGAGTCTTGCACCACATATTCCTACGTAGTAATTTCAAAGTTGACTCACCAGTCTCATCTTCCTGTTCATCTTTAATCTGTGGAGGTTGTGGTTCCTCCTGGACCAGACTGGATCTCCTCTCCTGTTGTTCCTCTTTAATCTGTGGAGGGTGTGGTTCCTCCTGGACCAGACTGGAACTCCTCTCCTGTTGTTCCTCATTAATCTGTGGAGGGTGTGGTTCCTCTTGGACCAGACTGGATCTTCTCTCCTGATGTTGTGGAGGTTGTGGTTCCTCCTGGACCAGACTGGATCTCCTCTCCTCATATTCAGATGAAACCTCTTTACACACAGACAGAAGGAGGAGAGCGAAGGTAGCATCAGCAGAGCAACTCAAAGTGCTTTTGTCAACTCAAAGATGACATTTATTCTCCTATTTGTTTTGTCAGGATGTGACGAAGCACATTTCCATGTTATTCTGCTTTATTTTTCCCTATACGTGTTAATATTTTTATGAAGTGAAATGTAACATGTGATACTGGCTAAATAGTATTTTCTCCTATTCACGAGAGAGGTAACGGGACTTGATAAACCTAGGGTGAGTGACAGCTGTCAGGGACTGATGTCGCCACCCACACTAAGGTTTCATAGGGAGGAAGTGACACACGGGGAAGAGGGGGAGAAACTGAAAACAGAGGTGTAGGCCTACACAGGAGAGAGAAGCTCCGGGCGCCAGATACAGGTTAAGTCATTGAAGCAAAAGTTTAACAAAGTAACTGCAGCCAAAGAGAAGGACCGTCGAGGCCATCGGGAAGAGTGACGTGCTGGTTGCTGCCGTGGTGAATCGGTCGTTTGTTTGGATTATCTGTTGCCGGCGTGCTAATGGTGAGATCATTCCAAACTATTCTGGGTGGATTTAATTAGGGGTACCCCAATCGTATTTTTGCGTTGGACCGTTCAGAGCGGAGTTTTTACGTTTCGTTGGGACCAAGCGAGGAGCTATTAAAGACTATCGCGGGCGCGTCGCATCCAATCAAGGAAGAGGACGCGGACTTTACTTATTTATTTATTTACTTAATACTTAGCGCGATTTTGCGCAATTGACTTCGGGTTGTTTATTGTTTTTTTGTTGGGACCCAGGAGACGCGGGACGCTACGGCGAGCGTCGGGACTTGTTTGGGGCGGGAGGGGTTCTGAAAGAGAATATTGTTTGTTGCTTTCAGTTTGTCTGCCTGTGTAATTCTTTTAGGTTATATGGAGAACGACAGGGACAGATGCACTTTTCCAAGTGCATTGGTTGAACTATAAACCGTATGTTTTGACAACTGCTGTTGCTGCATAATTGCATTTCTATATAAATAACTTTGACTATAACCCTACGATCCCGTTTTATTTTCCTTAGTTAATGGTTTTCCTTAAATGACAAGGGCGATTGTTACAGGTGGTGGCCCATACGGGGATCTAGGGTTATATATTTAATAGAAATAGCCTGATTTTGTGAGTGTTTTACAACGGTGAAGTTGAGAAGTACACTGTAAAAAATAATTCTGACTTTTACTCAAAAAAAAAAAAAAAGTACACTGTAAAACCGAACACAAACCATTACTCAAAAAAAAACCTCGAAAAAGACATACAAAACATAATGGAGGGAAATGGTGAGAATGTGAACCCAGAACAGGGGGCAGAGGAGGCGGCCGTTGTTCCAGAGGTCAGGGAAGACAACATTCCAATGCAGCAATTGGGCTCATTTCAAGGGCGCCGCAACCCGGTAGGTGAACTAACGTCACTCATTAGCTCGCTGTACATCTCAGATGAGGAGGGTGAGGATGAGCCAGATGAGGAAGATGAGGTTGAGGTCCCTGAAACCCTAGTGCAGCGTGAGGTTGCCATGATTAGAGACAAGCTACAGATCCTGGAAAATCAGGTACAGCATGTGCATGGGGAGTTCGATAAATCACTTGAGAGTACTTTTAATAGGGAAGAAGTCCTGAGGGAGTACTTTGACCGCAAGATGGAGGACATGCAGGTTCTCATCAGAAACTCAGTCAGGCAGTTAGAGCAGGGAGTGGTGGAGTGTCTAATGAGGAGAGATGGCAAGTGGGACGCTGAGGTCACCAAAATAAAAAGTGCCATAGCGACACGCCTGTCGAGGTCTCGTGCACCACCGCTTCCCGACCTCAGTTACTATGGAGGCCAGACACCTCGCGGGCCGCCCACTAGCACCCCCTACCATAGCCTGCCCATCCTCAGGCCAACTGATCAGTATGTCACTACACCTCAGGGACAGGCTCTGAGCATAGCTACGACCACCCCTCAGGGACAGCCGCTTAGCGCGGCTACTGCTCCACCTCCAACTACTGCGCCTCCCGTCACGGCGCCCCAGGGACAGACCTCTAGTCTAGTTGCTGACCAGCCCACTACTGCACCGCTTGGTCGGCTGGCCACTGCCTATCAGTACACGAAGCCAGCCATCAGAATGGAGTTCCCAAAGTATGACGGATCTAAGGAGATTTCCGATATCCTGAACTTTGTGGAAGGTTGTGAGACCTTCCTCTCCATTAGGCCCATGTCTGATGTGGAGCTCATGGGAATACTTTCGAGTGTCCTGGAGGGGTCCGCCAGGAGTTGGTGGGCAGCCGAGAGGCAGAAGTGCACGTCTTGGGCTGGGTTTAAGGAAGCCTTTCTGGCGGCCTTCCTACCCGCCGATTATCAATCTGAGGTGGAGGAGAAGCTGCGTGACATGCTGCAGCTTCCTGGCCAAAGTCTTCGTGACTTCGCCTATGATTACCGTGCACTCTGTCTGAAGTGGAAACCAGACATCACGGAGGGTGAGCTGGTGAGGAAAATCCTCAATAACCTCAATCCTCGGGTTGCTGGCTGTCTCCATGGGGGCGTGCAAACGGTGGAGCAGCTGGTGAAGGTTGGCTCCCAGGTGGAGAAGGACTGTGAAGCCTCCGGTGCCTACTGGAAGAAGGTGAATCAGCAGGGCAGTGACAAAGGATCCAAGAAGGCATCGGGTAAAGGAGCCCATGTGACCCATGCAGACGTCAAGATGGTGCAACACGACCAGGAGGAACCTATGTCCTTACTGTTCGTGCCCATTGCCACGAGAGACGTGGCGTTTGACGCTGTGATGGACACAGGCTGTTCGTACACCCTGATGCGAAAGGGCAGCTGGCAGCAGGTCTGCCGGGCCGGAGAGCGGCTGAAGACGTGTGAGGACCGGAAGTTCATCCTTGCGGATGGAAAGCAGCATCAGGCTGTGGGGAAGGTGAGGCTGCTCTTTGACTGGCATGGTCATATGTGGTCTGTGGATACATACGTCCTTGACGACTACAACCTAACCTTCCCATTGATGTTGGGTCTTGATTTCTGCCTCAAGACCAAAACGGTCATCAACTTTGGCGAAAAGACCTATGGGTTGTGGGGACCAGATGGCTACACATACCATCCGTTTGCCTCCCGGGCCCCACCGATCCCGCTGTCTGTACATCTGTATCTGGCCGTGCCAGTGACGCCATCGATGGGGAGTCAGGTGGGTGCTTCGCCACCCCGATTCCCAAATGTTCCTCCTGAAGTGGAGTGCCTTTTCCTAAAATGGCCATCCGTGTGCTCAGGGCAACTGGGGAAGACAAACATCGCCACCCACAAGGTGCACACCACGGATGAGATACCCGTGCGGTGTAGAGCCTATCGAGTCTCGCCGTTCAAACGCCAAATCATCGAGGATGAGATACAGAAGATGCTAGACAAGGGAATCGTGGAGCCCTCAGACTCGGCCTGGGCAGCACCTGTGGTGTTGGTCAAGAAGCCAGACGGGAGTAACCGGTTCTGTGTGAACTACAAAGGACTCAATTCCAAGACCCAGCAGGACGCTTACCCCATGCCCCTGATTCATGACATCCTGGAGTCAATGCATGGAGCACGCCATTTTAGCTCCTTGGATCTAAAGGCCGGATACTGGCAGGTTGCTATGGACAAGGAGAGCAAGCACAAGACGGCAGTCATAACGCCCATTGGACTGTACCAGTTCAGAACCATGCCCTTTGGGCTCAAGAATGCCGGAGCGACTTTCCAGCGATTGATGGAGAGGGTGCTTGGGGAGCTCAAGACAAGATGCTGCTTTGTATATATCGATGATATTATAGTGTTCTCCCCAAGTCCTGAGCAGCATCTGAAAGACCTCGATGCCGTGTTCACCAAACTGCATGTTGCGAACCTCACCCTGAATCTTGAGAAGTGTCACTTCTACCGTGACCAACTGAAGTTTCTGGGACACATTGTCTCTGCCCGAGGGGTCGAGACTGACCCAGAAAAAACCATTGCCATGATGAATTATCCAGCACCCCATGACTTGAAGTCGCTGCAGAAATTTCTAGGAATGGCGGGGTGGTACTTCAAATTCATCCCTCATTTTGCGGACCTGGCGGTGCCGATGAATCACTTGAAGAAGAAGGGGGTGAGATGGAATTGGACGGAGGAATGTCAGACGAACTTCGAGAAGCTGAAGCAGGCGCTAGTCGAGGCGCCGGTGTTGGTCCAGCCCGATCTGGCACTTTCATTCCAGGTGCATACCGACGCCAGTGGTGTCGGCTTGGGAGCTGTGCTGACCCAGCAGGTGGACGGCCTAGAGAAGGTTATCGCCTTTGCCTCTCGGGGACTCAGAGGAGCCGAACTCAACTACTCGGCGTCCGAGAGGGAATGTCTCGCTGTAGTGTGGGCGGTGGAGAAGTGGAAGCACTTCCTGGAAGGAGTGGACTTCGATGTATACACCGACCATGCCGCACTCACTTGGGCATTCAGCAACCCGAAGGCCGCCTCTAGGCTCACTCGCTGGACTATACGCCTCCAGGAGTTCCAGTTCAACATTCACTACCGGAAGGGTCACTTGAACATCGTCCCTGACGCCCTGTCTCGGGCAGTGGCTCCTACCGAACAGCCGGCAGTGTGTGCAGTAGTGGCAGTGGCAGGCAACTCTGAACTCCCCACAACCCTGGATGATCTAGCCAAAGCACAAGGCTCCGATCCGAAAGTTAAAGAGTTACAGGACAAACTATATCCCTCCGACCAGCGAACAGATCGGATTGGCTATGAGGAGTTGCAGGGAGTCCTGTATCGGAGGATGCCGACCAAGGACGGTGGCTTGAAATACCAGGTCGTAGTGCCTGATAGCCTTGTCCAGTGCTTCCTGGAGTACTTCCACGACCGACCCATGAGTGGACACTTAGGCAAGCTGAAGACTCTCTTGCGAGCTCTCGAGGTGGCCTGGTGGCCCACGATCCGGAAGGATGTCTGGGAGCATGTGAAGAGGTGTCTGGTTTGTCAGCAGTACAAGCCTGAGAATCAGAAACCATCCGGAATGATGCAGTCCACCCAGGTGAGCCATGCAGGAGAGGCTCTCGGGATCGACCTGATGGGGCCGTTCCCGAGGAGCAAGAAGGGGAACACCATGTTGCTGGTCACCATAGACTATTACACCAAGTGGGTGGAAATGTTCCCATTGCGGGATGGAAAAGCCCAGAGGCTCAGTGCGATCCTCAAGGACGAAATATTCACTCGATGGGGGGGTCCCTGAGTATCTGATCTCCGATCGGAGCCCACAACTGACCGGAAGTGTCTTTGATGATCTCTGCAAGACCTGGGGGGTTAAACACAAGTTCACCACCAGCTATCACCCCCAGGCCAACCTCACGGAGAGGGCCAACAGGACCATCAAGACAATGATCACCTCGTTCGTCGGAGACCAGCACAACAAGTGGGACCAGTGGTTGCCCGAGTTCCGTTACGCAGTCAACACTGCCATGCACGAAACCACCGGCCGTACTCCTGCTGAGCTGTCCATGGGTCGTGTGCTGTACGGTCCTCTGGAGCGTATGCTGGCATCCCCACCTATGCCCACGCAGCCCTCCTATAGCCTCCTAGAGAGACAGCAAGCTATGGTAAAGGAGGTCAAACGAAGGGTGGGTGTCGCTCAGGCCCGACAAGCCAAATACTATAATGCCCGGCGGAAAAATGTACAGTTCCAGCCGGGAGATTTGGTCTGGGTGAGAGCACACCCACTCTCCAAAGCATTGGACGCATTCTCGTCAAAGCTAGCGCCTAAATGGTCAGGCCCAGCTGTTGTGACGAATCAGACAGGTCCGATAAATTACCGAGTGAAATGGAGAGACATTAATAAAGTAGACACAATTAATGTGGTCAACCTCAAACCCTACTTTGGGAGGACTTGAGGAACAGCTTCCAGCTTGGGGGGGGGGGGGGGACTGTGACGAAGCACATTTCCATGTTATTCTGCTTTATTTTTCCCTATACGTGTTAATATTTTTATGAAGTGAAATGTAACATGTGATACTGGCTAAATAGTATTTTCTCCTATTCACGAGAGAGGTAACGGGACTTGATAAACCTAGGGTGAGTGACAGCTGTCAGGGACTGATGTCGCCACCCACACTAAGGTTTCATAGGGAGGAAGTGACACACGGGGAAGAGGGGGAGAAACTGCAAACAGAGGTGTAGGCCTACACAGGAGAGAGAAGCTCTGGGCGCCAGATACAGGTTAAGTCATTGAAGCAAAAGTTTAACAAAGTATCTGCAGCCAAAGAGAACGACCGTCGAGGCCATCGGGAAGAGTGACGTGCTGGTTGCTGCCGTGGTGAATCGGTCGTTTGTTTGGATTATCCGTTGCCGGCGTGCTAATGGTGAGATCATTCCAAACTATTCTGGGTGGATTTAATTAGGGGTACCCCAATCGTGTTTTTGCGTTGGACCGTTCAGAGCGGAGTTTTTACGTTTCGTTGGGACCAAGCGAGGAGCTATTAAAGACTATCGCGGGCGCGTCGCATCCAATCAAGGAAGAGGACGCGGACTTTACTTATTTATTTATTTACTTAATACTTAGCGCGATTTTGCGCAATTGACTTCGGGTTGTTTATTGTTTGTTTGTTGGGACCCAGGAGACGCGGGACGCTACGGCGAGCGTCGGGACTTGTTTGGGGCGGGAGGGGTTCTGAAAGAGAATATTGTTTGTTGCTTTCAGTTTGTCTGCCTCTCTTCACAATGCCTCACAGAGCAAGGCGTTGTGAGTAGAGCATCGGTCTCACCGATGTATCCGTCATTTGTGGCACCGATGCCGACATTATTTCACCGAAGTGTTTTTCATGAATGTAACCTACACTTGTCTTTTAGAATGTAATACGCGCTCTTTCGGTTTGATATTAATTAATTTCTTACAGCTGCAGAGAATGGATTTAAAAAGGCACTCTGCACGCCGTGCCTCCGACTCTGGAGCCTAGGCTGCAGCAGAAAACCCTGCCCTGCGAGTGACTGTCATAAAGGGAAGTCCAGCTGTCATTCCGGACCCCTCGCCCTTAGAACTTTTACATGGTTGTGAAACTAGAGGACAATATCTCACTCCGGAGCGTGGAGCACATTTATGCCGCCCATGTCTCCTTGCTCACTGGGAGCGGAGGCATCCGATCTATGGCTGTGTATACAGGAATATATGTAATTTATGTATGATCACAGACATTCTAGGGCTAGTATAACTATAGCCATGGTTCACATGACGCTCGTACTTCACAAGCGTCATGGCTTAACTTCCGCCTGTGTTACACGATCGCTACATTTACAGAGCAAGCGTGTACATAAACATTCAGATTTCAAATATAAAGTACTCACATGTGCCACGGGTGTTAGAAATGTACTGGTACAGCGATTAGCATTGCTGCATCCCGCGTTGTGTAATAAAAGGCATTTTTATCCAAGCTGGGGTTTTTTGCCATTGGCTTTCAACTACGCGCCCCTATCTGTCGGGAGGAGTGTGGCACTGGGTGGGTTCGATATAGGCACGCTGACCGCACTGCCAATACAGACAAATAGGCGAGTGCGTTCCCGGTGTGCAACTGAATTTCCCAAACGAACCCCGTTTGAGAAAAGTAGTCGGGGTGCTCGGATAAAAATGCTTTTTATTAAACAACGCGGGATGCAGCAATGCTAATCGCTGTACCAGCAAATTTCTTTTTTATATAATTTTTTACCCCCGTGTCAATTATCTAATGTGATCCTGGGCTCTACACACCCTCCGCCAACCTAGTCCCCATATATGGGGGACATGGGGAGAGCAACGGACTTGAACTCATGCTTCCTTCATGCCTGAGTATCCAAGTTGCTCCTTTACACCTGACAGGGGGGAGTTTCCCTGGTTGGACGTAGCAGGTGGAAGGAACACGTTATTCCAACCAGTTCCTTACCCCTCCATCAGGCGCCCCGGCTGGCCAGGGGGAGGCAGTTTAGAGACCAGGATTACTGCATGTTTTTGTGAGGGTACCTACCCTAGGAGACACAGGGAGAACATGCAAACTCCACACAGAAAGGCCCTTTCGCAAACCCAGCCTCGGGTATGGGCACTGATGGAGGGGGAAACACGCCGCCAGCACCCACAGCGCCCCTAGCGGGAATCGAACCCAGGACCTTCTAGCTGTGAGGCGAGAGCACTACCAACTGTGCCACTGTGCCCCTAATACCAGCAAATTGTTAACACCCGTGGCACATGTGGTGAGGACTTTGTTTGAAATCTGAATGTTTATGTACACGTTTTCCATGTAAATGTAGCGATTGCGTAAAACTGGCTTCAGTTGTGTCATGACATGTTTTGGCGCCATTTTTGTTTTATATATTTGTTCACTTCTTTCATAATGTTTATTTTCATATATATCAAATATTGTTTTGGAAAAGATAGTTATAATTTGGATTAATAGAAGCCTCCACCTCTAATTAGAAACTTAGTATTTCATGTCAATTTAGTGAGCCCCTTTGCACTTCCTTTATAATTTCTCCCCTTCAAAGTAAAAGCTCCTCTGCAGTGAGTCTGGAACAGTGAATTGTAACCTGTATTTTATTTTGAAAGGCTCAGTGGGAGAGGAAGTGGGGTAGCCTGTTTAAGGTCTCTTGACATGCCTTTTGAGAACAATGGAAAATGTTTGGTGAGGCTGGCATAAAGTTTTTGACCTTATTTCATACCTACTTACTAGCATACGAATTATTATTATTTTGGAGCTATTAATTTGACCTTTTCAGTTTGATTATTCAAGTGGACTTTTGTGTAACATAATAGGCCTACATATTTTTTCGTTTGAGTTACAATTCCTCTTTGCACCTTTTTTCTGTTGGATATGGAGTATGAACAACATGTTTCAGGGCTAGTATAACTACTGGTAAATGTAGTTCAGTTCAGCTAGCTTAATGCTACTTGTAGCTAAGCTGGTGTTGTTCAGAGTCTACTAACCTGCAGTGTGTAGATCGATGTCCATATCAAAATCAATGTCCAGCCGTTTGTTTTGTGTCTCCAGCAGAGTTTCTAGTGTCTCCATCTCTCTCTGGAAGAGGTTGACCATGAACTCTCCCACCGCGCTGAGGCGCTCCAACACAAACACTCTGACGCTAAGCTCCACACTACAAACATCAGCAGCGCCACGCTGCTGTTTGTCCACAACAAACAATATCTCCTCTCCCACCGACGCTAGCTGTTCATTTATCTTCAGCCGTACAGACTCCATTTGACGCTTTTCACCTCCTTTGGGAGACATTTCCACCAAGCTTTCTGTTCCTACTGTAATATAGAATGTGTAATAAAGGCACAAACATCAACAATTCCCGAGAGGCACGACAACGACAACAACATGACTGTGGACGCCGTGGCCACGTGATGCAAACAAGTACTTCCGACCGGGTCAAAGTTTTCACGAATGCATGTACCCCTCACTGCAGCGCGCAGTAGGGAGGAGGGGGCGGGGTTTAGGGAGGAGGGGGCGGGGCTCCGTGAGGAGGGGGTGGGCTTGAGGAGAGGGTGGGGGTATCAGCCAGAGAAAAGGAAACAGAAAAACGGAAACGGAAACAAATAAACGGAAACAGAAAAGGGGCGTTCCCTTGTTCCCTTCAGTCCGCCGTCCCGGACGCGCTCCCGGGGGTCTCGTGCCCAGGTGGGGGTCCGCGGGGGTCCGCGGGGTATCTCGGCCGTCCCTGGGCCGTTTCGTACGGGGGGAATCTCGTTCGAACCGGGCCGCCGTCCCGGACACGCTCCCGGTGGTCTCGTGCCCAGGTGGGGGTCCGCGGGGGTCCGCGGGGTATCTCGGCCGTCCCTGGGCCGTTTCGTACGGGGGGAATCTCGTTCGAACCGGGCCGCCGTCCCGGACGCGCTCCCGGTGGTCTCGTGCCCAGGTGGGGGTCCGCGGGGGTCCTCGGGGGTCCGCGGGGTATGCACACACACGCACGCGCGCACGCCGCACACACACGCGTGTGTATAGAGGGAGGGCGGGGGGTCTCAAGGTTTGGGGACCCCTAGGGACCCCCAGGGACCCCCACATGGTAACTCTTTCATTTCTCAACCGTTTTGGTTGAGAACTATATTATAGTTTAATATAATATAATAATACCGAAATTATTTATAGGCCTAAATGTTAAATGGTGCATTTATATAGCGCCTTTATCTAAATAAATCGAAATCTATCTAAATCTATCTAATCTAAATCCTGGTATAAAAAGCTTGTTTCATGGTAGGCCATGTCTTGCAAATTGTAAACAGCTCCTTACAATCAGGCATCTTTCCTGACTCACTGAAGACGGCTGTAGTTAAGCCACTACTTAAGAAAAATAACCTTGATCCCTCTGTGTTGGGAAATTACAGACCAATTTCCAATCTCCCTTTTCTGGGCAAGGTAATAGAAAAAATCATCTTTCTCCAACTAGACATTTTTCTGCAGAACAATAATATACATAATACATTTCAATCCGGTTTCAGAAAAGGGCACAGCACTGAAACGGCACTTGTAAAAGTAATCAATGATCTCAGGGTATCCGCCGACAAGAAACATGTGTCCGTTCTACTACTCCTGGACTTAACGGCCGCTTTCGATACAATTGATCACTCAATTTTAATACAACGTCTCGAGCACTTGATAGGCCTCTCAGGCACGGCCTTATCCTGGTTCTCCTCATACTTATCAGGAAGAAGCTATTTTGTCAGCCTAGCCGACTTTGTATCGGACACGCACAATATTGATTCCGGTATTCCACAGGGCTCAATCCTTGGTCCTCTATTGTTCTCCTGTAGTGTATTGCCATTATTTGTCGTATATTGAGTGTCCAGGAAGCACTTCTTACCCTGTTGCATAAATGATTGGAGAGGCCAGGCATGTCCTTATTTCTGTATCATTTTATTAAGGACAAAGCTTAGTTACCAAATTCATGATCAGTCCACCCCAGAGCCATCCTAGAGCAGTCCCCTCATAGCTGTCCCCGATCTCATCTGGAACCTGGCTATAGATCTCACTCTGACTGACTCGATTCTCGACTGACCTCTCTGACTGGATTCTGTGGATTCTCACTGGATTCTGGATCTCCGCACATTTGAGACCCTCTTTATAATTCTCCCCCAAATAGTGCATGTAGGGTGTGCACCCCAAAGCCCTTGTATGTGTGTACGCACGTGCATGTGCGTCCCCAAATGTTTGCTAGACCACCGCATACTAAGTAGATGGTCACTTCTATAGATTATTAACACAATGGTATCCACGGTTCAATACAATAGCCTTTACAATTTCATAGCAGACCTTTTCAACTGATCACATAGGCCCTCCTTGGAATGTGTCTGTGGGCCAGCTAATATCAAGCCTCTCAGAGCTCACATGCAGAAACTCAGTCAGTGCAGGTTTGTTGTGCACAAACAGTATATGACATTATACAACATTATATGGATATTTCATCGTAATGTGGCTCTGTAATATACGACATGTTCCTCCCTTGACACATGAGCCAACATGTGTCACAAAAATCATAGGAAGGAGCCACATTAGAATCCTCCCTCTGGCTGATACATGACTTACTTACTGGAACATCAGCAATTCAAAGAAATCACACAATTACAATAGAATCCAATAATACCCTCAAAAGTTTCCAGCATTCAAATTACTTAAAATCATCACCAGTGATCTTCATTACATTTACATCCTCATCATCAGTATGCTTCACTCTCTCTGTGTTTACTTCATTACATTTCATTTCATCTCATTTCATTTCATTTCATTTGAACACAAAAACACAGTAAAAATCGTTTACACCCCAATAACTTCTCTGCAGTATAATCCCTATCACTTTCAACAATCACATAACTCAAACATGAATAATGGCATAAATGATTAGTACACATATCTGACACTTAACACAATACATTGTCGCTTCTCCAACCCCTTTTGCTTTTACTCAAAAGCACTCCAATTATAGATCAATGTGTGTTATAACCTTTCAATCGTGACATCTAAAACACCTAGCTTCAGTTAATGTCATGACTAAATTATAGCTATAATCATCCAATACTATTGACCCTCAAAAGTTTAGTTTTCCTTTAGGACATGCAGAAATTATCCATACATTATTTCAACCCTCCATATTTCCAAGGCCGGGGAAAAACATCAGATAACATCAGATACAACCCCACTATTTTCAACCCAATGAACGATAACGGTACAAATCACATCTGAGTATCAGCATTAATCCCCCACAACATGCAGTTGATTCACAGATCAACTTCCAACACATATACGTCAAAAAACAGAGTAATCTACATAACAATAGATAATTCCACAGTCTTGGCCAAATACCTTCATTGACTTTTCCCCATTCACAAATTTAGTTGAATAACAATACGCCCTTTATCTAATCTTAGGACGGATTACACTTAAGCGTACGGCAGGACCACTACCTCTCGTCTAACAAAGAGACATCTACTAATATTATTCCGGTACACATTATTATTCATTTTCCCAGTCTAGGCATATTCATCCCCATCAAGTCAATTTCTCTAATTAAAATACCCTACGACAAAACCATCAACATACATGCCTATTATATGTTGAATTAGACAAACACAGACACACATTTGAAATCAGATGTAACGATATTCATCTGATATAAAGATTCTTCTGTAACCGTTGCCCCTCTCGTTATCTCACGTCGACTGTTCCTTCAGCCAGCATGGCCAAATGAGGCTGTCCATGTCAACAGGTTGTATGCATGATGCAGTGTCCTGATGCACCGCACAGTTGTTGTCGAGCTGTCCTCTCTCCCAAACTGAACTGACTTCTCCATCTCCCCCCTCTCAGTCATGACAAAATGACCGAAAATGAGAAGTTGAGGCACGCAAAAGCCACTGCAACTCTTCACAGTGTAGGCCACTGCAAGGCAGAAACCCACGACGTAAAGTGATGCGTTGCTGGGAGCCTGTAGATCTGTTGAATTGAGCCGAGCCTCCTCCTCTCGGCGTCCGTAGCCGATGAACGCCTCCCCTTGAACACTGAAACGCAGAGCCGAGCAGAGTAGAATGGACCCCCCTCACGATCGCTGCTGAAGAGGCGACGCTGGTGGTGATGCTCGCTGACCCCCGACTGCAGCCCCTCTCTCCGGCCGTCTGCTGCCGTGGTGATGAAAACCATGGTGATGACGACGCACACCACTGCCGAAAGCCGCTGGTTGACTGTAGCCGTAGCAGAGACGATGACGGTCCCCGCCGAGCAGACTGAACTAAACTGAAATCCTCAATTCCAATAATCTGAATCCCTACAAGTTGTCATGGCATTCCAATCACCTAAACAACAAGTTCAAGCACTCCCAGACACACTCCGTGACAAAACAAAGTTATTTTCCTCAATCCGTCCCAGAGGAGCAGAGGAGCCCCCCCGAGCGCGAACAATGAGGCCATGATCTAGCTCGCCATTATTTGTAGTGTATTGCCATTATTTGTCGTATATTGAGTGTCCAGGAAGCACTTCTTACCCTGTTGCATAAATGATTGGAGAGGCCAGGCATGTCCTTATTTCTGTATCATTTTATTAAGGACAAAGCTTAGTTACCAAATTCATGATCAGTCCACCCCAGAGCCATCCTAGAGCAGTCCCCTCATAGCTGTCCCCGATCTCATCTGGAACCTGGCTATAGATCTCACTCTGACTGACTCGATTCTCGACTGACCTCTCTGACTGGATTCTGTGGATTCTCACTGGATTCTGGATCTCCGCACATTTGAGACCCTCTTTATAATTCTCCCCCAAATAGTGCATGTAGGGTGTGCACCCCAAAGCCCTTGTATGTGTGTACGCACGTGCATGTGCGTCCCCAAATGTTTGCTAGACCACCGCATACTAAGTAGATGGTCACTTCTATAGATTATTAACACAATGGTATCCACGGTTCAATACAATAGCCTTTACAATTTCATAGCAGACCTTTTCAACTGATCACATAGGCCCTCCTTGGAATGTGTCTGTGGGCCAGCTAATATCAAGCCTCTCAGAGCTCACATGCAGAAACTCAGTCAGTGCAGGTTTGTTGTGCACAAACAGTATATGACATTATACAACATTATATGGATATTTCATCGTAATGTGGCTCTGTAATATACGACACTCCCTCTATATATTGCCACTGGGAGAACTCATTAGCGCCCTCGGAGTGAATTACCACTTCTATGCGGACAATACGCAGCTGTATCTTTCCGTAGCCCCTGATGACCCCTCTGCCCTTGACCCACTGCTATCCTGTCTGTCCAACATTAAATGCTGGATGAGTGAGAACTTTCTCCAACTGAACGAGGATAAGACAGAAGTTCTTATAATTGGCTCTAATGAGCAAAAAGAATTGATAAAAAATAAACTCGGTAACCTAAATGTAGGAAGTAAGTCGACAGTAAAGAACCTAGGGGTTATTATCGATTCAGATCTGAATTTTAATGCGCACATTAATCAAGCTACCAAGACAGCTTTCTTTCATCTTCGAAACATCGCACGTATAAGAGCATATTTATCTTTAGATGATGCTAAAACATTGGTCCATGCTTTTGTTTTTCCGCGTCTCGATTACTGTAATTCCCTCCTCTCGGGCCTGCCAAAGAAGTCAACAGACAGAATCCAACTTGTTCAAAATGCGGCTACTAGGGTTTTAACCAAAACTAAGATGAGAGATCATATTACTCCAGTTTTACACTCACTACATTGGCTCCCGGTGGTTTTTAGGATTGATTTTAAAATTCTTTTACTTGTTTATAAATCCCTGAACGGTCTTGCACCCTCATACCTCCGCGAGTGCCTGCCCGGGTACGTTCCTAACCGCCCCCTCAGGTCCTCCACTGCTGGCCTGCTTGAAGTGCCTAAAAAAATGTCTACAAAAAAATATGGTGAGGCAGCCTTCTGCTTCTATGGGCCTACAGCCTGGAATCGACTTCCATTTCAACTTAGACACGCACCCTCTGTAGACATTTTTAAAGCTCAACTCAAGACTCACCTTTTTACTCTTGCTTTTAATTGAGTTTTAGTTTTAGTTTTAGTTGAGTTCTCTATTCTGACCTTTTGCGGTGTGCTTTGTTTCTCGTCCATCTATGTTTTTATGCTTTTTTTGTTGTTTGCTCTTTACCATTGTTTTATCCGTCTAACTGCTTGCCTGTGTTTTATTGCTATTTTTATGTACTGCCCTGTGAAGCACTTTGAGTTGCATTTATGTATGAAAGGTGCTATACAAATAAAGTTTATTATTATTATTATTATGGTAGGCCATGTCTCTAGACAATGTCTTATAACAATGGAATCAGCATGATATAACGTAATAATGGAAAATACCATACAGACCCATATGACATCAATAAGTCCAATAATAATAATACTAATAATAATAATACTAATAATAATAATAATACTAATAATAATAATAAAGTTGTGCAATTACTATAGTCTGGCAACCAGATTATTGCCCACTTAAGCACTCACAATATGTTGCGTATTGAGATAAACACACACACACACACACACGCACGCACGCACGCTCACACACACACACATACATACACACACACAGATTTGCACCACATTTTCACGATTTTTCAACAGCTAAAGCATAACATAATGCTTAATACACCAAAAGGGGTCCCCGCCCAAAATTAAGTCAATGTTGCTGTTAAATAACATGGCTAAATACATTTCAAGCATGCTTATTTCACAATGAGAATTCACCTTCAAGTTCAGAAGCTCATCCGTAAGCCTCTCTTCAGTGACCTGCTGGTCATCAGTGTCATCAGAGGATAGTTTAGGCTCTTGGACCTTCTCAAATTCAGTGTTCAATACAACACTTGACTTCCTAGTTTGTGGGCCAATCCACGGTGCCCAGTTGTGGTAGCTCGGGGGCACAACAAAGGGGTTCTTCCGGCCACCTTTTGAAATAATTGCGATTAGTGGCAATGTAAACAAACATGTATTCTTATAGCCAATAAAGCTCCTTTGAATTGAATAGTGGTTTAGCATGAATAGACTTTATATAACTGGTAATATTACTCACATGGAATCAATCCCCAACTGATCGTTTCAGTGTCAACAGCATCCCAGAAAGTCTCTATATCCACATGACCATCATAGTCATCCGGTGGGCGCAGGATTTCACTGACTGTTAAAACAAAACGGTTTGTGGTTGATGAAACCTACATTAACCCATTTAGACCGGAAAGCATTTTGTTATAGCTTTCAATCCAGGAAAGCTTCCGTGTCATTTTAGTCGTTACTATACATAGTCACTGTACAGTCAATGTTGGACTTATGTCCAAATACACATCTCCATATTTCAAATGTGTATTATTTTTTTTTTTAATTAAAACCCTACTTTATCATACAAGAGCATTGCACAAGATAGTGAAAATGGCCCTGCATTGCTTGCTTGTAGATCGGATATTTTAAATTGCTGTCTGCATTCCAGCCTAGGTGCAAGGCCAGCAGTACAGGCCTTAAATTGTTTTAAAAATAAATACATCGAAATAAACGTTTTTGGACATACAAGGTTTCCACCCGACAAACTAACAGAATTTAAAAATTATAAGTAGAATACATTTTTGAGTGGTGTAAACCACTCCTACGACTGGCTTTGTTAGTTTACGTGTCTGTCTGTCTGTCTGTGCTCAAAAAATGAGCACGGTTGCTATGGTCACCCAGTTCACACGGGTGTGATTTCATTACGTCAGACATTACGTCAGACCACAGCTGATCAGTCTATATAAGACCTTACACCACTCAGTTCACACGGGTGTGATTTTTTTTTACACTTTTAGGATTTAGAATCCGTTAAAGATCAAGAGAATGTTAGGCAGGCTAATTTAAGGATGAAATTCAGTACTATGCCAGCACTGAATCTTTTATAAATGTAAACATTTGAATTGATCAAACGCACCTGGCATATTGAATACACCTTTTTTATGAAGGTCCATCACAACAACAGCTGGATTGTACCCACATGAGACACATGAAAACATGTAATCATGTTCAGTGAGGGCCTCAAAGTGGAGATAGGCATGTAGAACTTTTTCCGTCTTCGGAAAAGACACTCTCTCCGTTTTTTCAATGGTCTCTACCACTCTACTCACAGCAGTATGAGTCTGGAAAATGAGAAACAGGTACAATGTACCAGTATGGTTAGATGAATTCAAGCTGAAATCATGGTGCAATAACAGTTATGATTGGTGTACACAACTTTCCCCTTGAAGCCTGTTTGATGCTGCCTGGAATAGGATGCACTAACTTTATTTGGAAAGGATGTAAAATCCCTGGTGCTTGTTGGTATGTGATGCAGCTGATGCCAATACCTCTGAGCTAGTAATACAATTATTTGGGGAAAGAGTTTCCATATTCTGTGACATTGCCATTGTCTTTTTCACCCACTTACACCTGAACCTGGATATCTGTGCTATAGCTACCGTACAGTGTACAAGACAAGTATGTTTAACTAATTAACTAACAGTTAATTAAGACCTGACCTGTGTCGCTTTAGCTTTCAACCACTTTAACCATAATTTTAAACTTTAGCTGTTGAAAAATAGCAGATCGACAAGCTCATAGCTCATATCTTTCAAAGCGAACGTTTTTAACTGAAAATGTTGTTCCAGGGACCCCCCCAGAAGCAGATGGGTCAGGGTCCCTGACATGAAAGTTTTTCAGAAAACAGTCATGATTTAGAAGACATTTGTACAATCTGGTATGAGGTCTCTATGGGTTAAGTAATAATTTCGACCACCAAAAAGAAAAACAATGGATGAGAAGCAGTTGTGTAATTACACAATTCATAGTTCCGACATTTTACACATTTTCAGTCATGACGTTTTAACATGCAGTATAATGTCTTTAGAAACAATGAATTCCAATTACTGTCTATACGCATAGTAATGGAAAATCTTCATAAGCACACGTCACACGAAGTTGGTTGGTTTGTCCTCACCTGTAATGCATTCCTTATGAAAAGGCATAAATGCAGAGACATAATTATGTGGTCGTCAAAATTGTGGACACCATCCTCCCACTCCTGATACCTGTAGACCATGGTGCAAGTCAGGCATGACTTCCGGTAGGTTGATATGCCTAAAAAGAAAAATACAAACACAAACACGGCATGCATAAACAAAAAGATTTTCCCCCCGATTGTGCAATGCATGTTAGGTCATGTACAGTATGAAGACCATTATGGGGGGGGAAGACTATTACTGACCTTCAACTACACCCGAGGTTGTCAGAATCCTCCCATTTGCAGTGATCAGTATGGGGTCACTGAGTAAGTCACCACACTCCTTGCATTTAGCCTCTGTTGGAATCAGGCGCTTGGGAAAGGCATCCTTAGGCAGTTTACCTCTGGACTGCTGTATGACCTCCATAGGAAGTTCAGCAGGTAGTTTTTTATTTTCCATGAGGTACTTCACCATACCTTTAACACCTTCATCACATGGTGGATAACATTGTGGAAAGTTCATCTCCTGTTCTGTGGTTGGCTCTGGATGAAGGGTTCCCTCTTCGGTAGATTTCACCCTCTTAAACAGTTGCCCATCTGTCACAAACAGGTGCCATTTTGCAATCGCTTTGTGTATGCAAGAATGCCTTTTTGGTTTTGTTGCACAAGGACAATGCCAAGTGTTCCGCTTACTATCATAGGCTACGATCAGCCGTCCTAACCTACTATAGTAAGAGACTTTGGACTCGTACACAGAGATGTGAAACTTTGTGGATGGGCCACCAACAGTCAACTTCACAGACAGAGGCACACCCTCAGCATCTGCCTCCTGTTGATGATGTAGGACACTGGCCTTGCGATCCTCCCCAAACCACTTGTTCTCCACCATTGTAACCAAGGCCTCCTCTGGCAAAGTCAACATTTTTGTGTTGTCTGCAATTGGGCCGTACAACAACGAACGTATGTGTTCACATTCAAAGGACAGCATCCCACTCCTAACGGCAAAGTCATAATTAAGGCGACATCGATCAACCTCACACATAACTTTCTGTGTGGATCCCCAGGTGTTTTTTACAACGTGTATGGGTGTTGCTGGACCACAAAAGGACTGTTCAACAGCAAACACCCATTCCTCACATCAACACACTGACTGGAAAGAAATCTGTCCTTGGACACTGGTTCAAAGCAATCTGTGTGCCTTCTTCGTAAATGCACTTTGAAATTTTTCTTGTTTAGTTCCATCTCACAGTGTGGACACGTTACCATGACTTTGGTTGTCTTTGACATGTGCTTTGGAGGAGCCACGGCCTGGGCTTCTGGGTGTGAGTGGGTGACCTCGGGACGTGGTTTGAGGACCGCTGTCGGCTGTCCACAGGACACGAGTACTGGGTGCGAGGGGGGGACCTTGGGACGTGGTTTGAGGACCGCTGACGGCTGTCCACAGGCCTCGGCTACTGGGTGCGAGGGGGGGACCTTGGGACGTGGTTTGAGGACCGCTGACGGCTGTCCACAGGCCTCGGCTACTGGGTGCGAGGGGGGGACCTCAGGGCGTGGTTTGAGGACCGCTGACGGCTGTCCACAGGCCTCGGCTACTGGGTGCGAGGGGGGGACCTCAGGGCGTGGTTTGAAGACCGCTGTCGGCCGTCCACAGGACACGAGTACTGGGTGCGAGGGGGGGACCTCAGGGCGTGGTTTGAGGACCGCTGTCGGCTGTCCACAGGCCTCGGCTACTGGGTGCGAGGGGGGGACCTCAGGGCGTGGTTTGAGGACCGCTATTTTTCTTGTTTAGTTCCATCTCACAGTGTGGACACGTTACCATGACTTTGGTTGTCTTTGACATGTGCTTTGGAGGAGCCACGGCCTGGGCTTCTGGGTGTGAGTGGGTGACCTCGGGACGTGGTTTGAGGACCGCTGTCGGCTGTCCACAGGACACGAGTACTGGGTGCGAGGGGGGGACCTTGGGACGTGGTTTGAGGACCGCTGACGGCTGTCCACAGGCCTCGGCTACTGGGTGCGAGGGGGGGACCTTGGGACGTGGTTTGAGGACCGCTGACGGCTGTCCACAGGCCTCGGCTACTGGGTGCGAGGGGGGGACCTCAGGGCGTGGTTTGAGGACCGCTGACGGCTGTCCACAGGCCTCGGCTACTGGGTGCGAGGGGGGGACCTCAGGGCGTGGTTTGAAGACCGCTGTCGGCCGTCCACAGGACACGAGTACTGGGTGCGAGGGGGGGACCTCAGGGCGTGGTTTGAAGACCGCTGTTGGCTGTCCACAGGCCTCGGCTACTGGGTGCGAGGGGGGGACCTCAGGGCGTGGTTTGAGGACTGCTGTTGGCTGTCCAGAGGCCTCGGCTACTGGGTGCGAGGGGGGGACCTCAGGGCGTGGTTTGAGGACCGCTGTCGGCTGTCCACAGGCCTCGGCTACTGGGTGCGAGGGGGGGACCTCAGGGCGTGGTTTGAGGACCGCTGTCGGCTGTCCACAGGCCTCGGCTACTGGGTGCGAGGGGGGGACCTCAGGGCGTGGTTTGAGGACCGCTGTCGGCTGTCCACAGGCCTCGGCTACTGGGTGCGAGGGGGGGACCTCAGGGCGTGGTTTGAGGACCGCTATTGGCTGTCCACAGGCCTCGGCTACTGGGTGCGAGGGGGGGACCTCAGGGCGTGGTTTGAGGACCGCTGTCGGCTGTCCACAGGCCTCGGCTACTGGGTGCGAGGGGGGGACCTCAGGGCGTGGTTTGAGGACTGCTGTCGGCTGTCCACAGGCCTCGGCTACTGGGTGCGAGGGGGGGACCTCAGGGCGTGGTTTGAGGACCGCTATTGGCTGTCCACAGGCCTCGGCTACTGCGTGCGAAGGGGGGACCTCAGGGTGTGGTTTCAGGACATCCGTAGGTTGGACTACTGGATGCACTCCAACAGCCTGCAATTTGCAATTCATTAGTTGCGTTTTTCACATTGAACACTGGATGGAACAATTAATGAAGGTTTGTCTTTTCGGAAACAAACTGAACAGGTCACATATAATATAATAATTGGGACAGCAGGCTTACCTCTTTGGGCTGTCCAAAGGCCTCCATTTCATGCCGTGTCAGGTGCAGCAAGAAATGTGCTCTGTCGATTACGTTAGCTGTGCAGTAGCAACAGTGAAAGTGACTCTTTTGTCGACACTTCAAGCCACACTTTGATTGTGAACTCTGAAAGTTATGGCAATCATTTCTCCTTGTTATAATAGGGTCCATATAATGTACCAATCTTTGTTACAAGTTAGAAGGCATTTAGCAGACACTCAAGAGTGTCATAGAGAGACAATGGCATGAATCCCAGTCTAAATGGTAACATAATATTTAGGGACAATGAATCCCATGGCAGAGTTTAGCGTTGTTTTCAAATGCAGGAGGAAAAAACTAACAAAATAATAAAAAAAAAGAGGTGCATTCTAATAATTGAGCAAATCAATAAACATGATCTTCCATTGTACCTCTGTGCTTCACTGACGCATGGCCTGTGATATGATAGTCAACTGCATGCTGGGCACCATTGAAAGGGCAGAAAGGACATCTGTACAGTTGAGTGGTACTGCAATACATGCCTTTGGGACTCCAATCACCCTCATTAAAAACAGTAACGTGTCTCTACATAAGAGAAAACAAGCTTAGACACAACAGGTAATACAAATAAACTATTGTTTTATTGTGTAGACTCATATAACTTCAGCTAGTGCTTACATTGGTGTTCAAATAGGCTAATTTCAATGTATTCAAATAGGCTAATTTGTCAACTAGGGATTCCATCATTCCATCACTGTAAACATGTAGCTCTAATGACAAGTGCCTTGCACAGATTTCACTATTGCGCTGCACAATTTAATATTAAGCTACATAATATCATGAATACATAATATCACTTACTTCCATGGTTTAACTGTACTGCTGTGGTCGTATTTCAACGTTGAACCGGGCGTCGGAGCGTGTGTAAGACTGTGTAAAATGTTTGTTTGTAGCATGGGTTTGTAGAGACTCACTTCCGCAATCCTCTCTAGAATAAATAAAGAGGATGGTGCACGGAGGTGCGGCCCACTCTCCTGCGGGAGGTTTTGCTCAGTGTAAACAGGAACTGCGATGACGGAGTGTTCCAGCAGAGGTGCTAGAGGTGCATGAGAGTTGCTGACCCTGAACTGAAATAATAAAAAGGATATCACAAAAAGAGAATAGTACAAAGTAGATTTTGTTTTTATTTTAAAAAGTACATCAATTTCATAACTGTGGAAAAAATGTTGTGTATAACAGATAAAGGACAAGTACATTTACTAAATGTTAATGTTTTTGTATATTTTCTTTTGTGGTTTTTCCATGTTCTTTAATTAGTACATGTGTCAAACTTTTATTTTTGTGAAATGACAAAGAAACATGGATACTGTTCATTCAAGTGCTGTGGATGATATAAAACATTTGAAAAGGGAAGGGTGACTGCTGTTTAATTCTCAACTGTTCTGGATCTCATTATTTACATCACAAGTTATGAGCTTTCTATCTAGCACCTCTGCTGGAACACTCCATCATCGCAGTTCCTGTTTACACTGAGCATGTGCAAACCTCCCGCAGGAGAGTGGGCCGCACCTCCGTGCACCATCCTCTTTATTTGTCCTAGAATCCTCTGCGGGGTTTAGTACCACCCACTCCTCTATAAAACCCCACCCACTCCTCAAAACCCCACCCACTCCTCCTCCATAATCCCGCCCACTCCTCCTAGGAGAAGCCCCGCCCCGATCTGCGGGCTGCAGTCAGGGGTTTCTCGAATTTGGGGCTACAGGGGCTCTCCGTCAATATATTTGATGTGCAAGATAAAATTAATGCTATTGTGAAAAAGATGGAGCTGTTTGAAATCAAAGCCAAGGCAGGAGATGTTTCATCTTTCCCCACATTGGAGACCTTTCTGTCAGACAACGACCTGACCCTCGATAACGGAGTGAGGGACAGCATCGTTGCGCACCTTGTCTCACTCAGGCAACCGTTCCGTGAATATTTTCCAGTGACAGCTGAAGATAATAACTGGATGAGAAACCCGTTCAGCATTGAAACCTCTGAAATGCCCAAGGACTTCACTGCTGATGAGCAGGAGAGTTTAATAGAATTGTCTTGCGATGAAACACTGAAGTTTGGGTTCAGAAGACAATCACTGATAAACTTTTGGATACAACAACACAGTGAATACCCCGCTCTTTCGGACAAGGCAGTACGCGTTCTCCTTCCCTTTGCGACGTCATATATCTGCGAGAAAGGCTTCTCTTCATTCACCTACATAAAAACTAAGTACAGAAACAGGCTGGATGCAGAGCCAAACCTGAGACTGAAGCTGACCTCCATTGACCCAGTGTGTGCGCGTGCGTGCGTGCGTGCGTGCGTGCGTGCGTGCGTGCGTGCGCTTTCAGAAGACAGTCGTTGTTGGACCCAATGCGTGTGTGTCTGCTTTCAGAAGACTGTTATTGTTGGACCCTTGTTGTTGGACCCAACACAGTGAATACCCTGCTTTTTCAGCACTTTCTCCGTTATACATTGTCACTAATGTGTGGGTGTGTGTGTGTGTGTGTGTGTGTGTGTGTGTGTGTGTGTGAAAATGTAATCTTTGTTCACAAAGTGTACAAGTAAAGGGCTTTTTGCCTGTATGGCTCCTCATTGTAACAGTTAAAGTGCCTGTTTTGTACAGCATGATTTTGGCTGACGTCTGTGAAAAATAATAAATATTCTTATTAGTTAGGAATAAATTTGCCTCCTGTGTGAACTGTGCATATATATATATATATATATATATATTTTAACATAAATGGTGGTCATATTGTCATTATCATTTTGATAACAGTGTACCTGTATATATAGGTACCCGAAATACATCATAAACTCGCCAAAAAAGCATCAATAACCGCTAATAACCACACATTTTCACGTGCGCGCAGTCCCACCAAACAATAACAAATTAAAAAAAATGACAAAAAATCTGCTATTTTCTGTGCAGGCAACTGTCCTGTCACTCAATGACAGACAGGCCTGCAGCCCTCTGGTTGGTCAGTAAGTTAAGACTCTTTCTCACTAAGGGCAGACTCTCTCAATTTCTGTTAGTCAGTGTGATTTTTACCCCTCGTCATTTTGGATTTAGACTTGTTGGGCTATATCTCCAAATTGCATGTGACTTTTCCATGTATTTCTGTAATGGTATATCTCGCTGGGAATAAATGTATCCCACCTAGATAATTTGACAAAGTTTCTGTCTCCGTTTATTTGCGCAATCTTTACCATTCAAACAGAGAACTATTACAGTAAATTCACATCACACCAAAAGGGGTTCCCGCCCAGAATGGGTTAAACATGATTTGTGCAGTTTTAAATTTCACCAAGTCTGGGAACTTTAAGATATAAGATTTTAAAAACAGGTTATTGGTATCAAGGTATCCTTATTATAGGTATTTCCCCATACTTCTACACAGTACGATAGATAAGGGTCAACAAGTGAATTGTACAGAGTGTGTCATTGAAAACAAATGGTGAACATTTGAGTCCATATCTTGATAAATAGGTTGACAAATCATTGTTATCAATTGTTAAAAATGCTACCCAATCCCAGCTGTACATCTCTGACCTGCTCACTAGCTATAAACGTGCGCACGTGTGCGTGCGTGCGTGTATATGTGTGCGTGCCAGGGCCGTGCAGAGAGCACTGAGGGGGCAGGTGCTCAAATCCCACAAAAGGGCACATCTGTCGGCTTTTGGGGTGGTCTTTTTGTGGGAATACCTTGTGCCATTTTACACCAGAAATGTTGTACATTGGGGGCTCAATTTTCATCCATGCTATACCCCTTTTCCCTAAACTTCTTTGCCTTTATTTATTTATTTATGTTTTTACCATTTTGAAAAACTTTTTGAATAGTTAAAGAAAAGGCAAATAAGTTTAGGGATAAGGGGTTTAGCATGGACAAAAATAGAGCCTTCTTTTTCTAATGGGGAAATAAAAGACAATAACTTGGTCCATGTCAGTGGCCTACATTCTCATTACCATGTAAAAATGAAAAGGGCCACGGATGTTGTTAACACTTTCGAAAAAAATAATATGGCTGAGTCATGTTGGGTTGTGAATGGGTGGATTCTATACACAGAGAGCTTTCCAAGGATGTTTCAACCATCGTCATAGTCCAAACTATGGGTGAGATAGGTCTGTGCGTATTGGCGGAACTATGGTTCCCACAAATGCCCTGTTGCGCATGACGCACGCGGCTCTACCTTTGTGAGCTCCTCCTAATGCGTCTGAGCAGGCTACACGTTGTTTTGCTGCTCCCAGGAAAATATACTAAGGATACATAAGTGATGTCCCTTCCTTCATCAGTGACGTGACATCAAGGAAGTAGGAAGTGAGACAGTAAACAACAGCTGAGCTAACACGCAGCAACACCTACTCTATGAGCAACACCAGCACACGTTGAGACCGGTTTATTTGCATTTTTGATAGTACAGCCAGAGACAATGGCTAGTCGGAAAGGAACCAAAAAAGGGGAGAGGAAATACAACCCAGAGGACGTTCTATCGTTCCTTCTGAAGGACCCAGGAGGAGCGCCCATGATTTTGGTTGACAGCGACGACAGTGACGATGATCTTCTCACTACCAAATATGTGGACAGCCAGAGTGAGGTGGACCGTTCACTTTCTGAAAGGTTTGTAATTTGTTTCAATATCCATGTTCCATGGTGATGTGCGTGCGTGCGTGCCAGTATCACCTTTTAGTAAACAATGATAATATAAAATGATGATGTATAAAAAAGTATGAATAATTATGATGATGGTAATAATGATGATGATGAATGTTGAATGATAATAATGATGAAGAATGACAATAACTAGAAAATAATAATAATAATAATGATAATAATAATAATAATAAGGGTAATGGTAATAATAATAATCATAATCAGGCAGCCCATTTACTCATTTTGCAATGTTTGTTTGAAAATATATTTTCTTTGTGTAGATCTAATTGTAATTTCAACTTTGTCTAACACAGTGATGAAGAGGAGAGCTTATTGCTCTCCAAGCTGCTGATCCATGAAGATGGTGATGAAGAGGGAACAGCTGGCAGATCATCCTCTGTTACTCCAACCGCAGTCGTGGAACCTGTGAGGTTTGTCATTTGTACTAGCAATGTTCATGTCCTGATCTACTGTGTGCACGTCTGCTCATGTGTGTGTGTGCGTGTGCGTGCATGTGTATTTGAAAGAGAAATAAATTATAATTGTATGTTAGCTATATGTACAAAATGTAATTGATGATTGATTTATAGATACATACAAAGACTGTGGTGTGCTTCCTTGTGTGTCTTAGCTGTGTGTAGGTCTGATTGTAATTTCAACTTTGTACCCACAGTGATGAAGAGGAGAGCTCTCTACAGGTCCAAGCTGCTCAACAGCTGTCAACAGCAGCCATGACATCTGCTTCTGTTGCGCCAACAGCAGGTACATCTAACACACAGCCTCCCACACACACGCATACACCCCCCCCCCCCCCCCCCCACACACACACACACCCACCCACACACCCCAACCCCCCCCCCCCCCACACACACACACTCACCCCCCACACACACGCACACACACACACACACACACACACACACACACACACACTCACCCTAATTCTCCATGCCGCCAGCTAAGCTCCAGACTTCTCATTTCAGCAAAATCACTCCACTCCACACGGAGATGTACACGGACACGGACAGCGGCGACGGCCTCTGTTGCGCCAGCACCAGACCCAGCGCCACGTGCATCTGGAGTGCAAGTTAGACGCCGATCTGCACCTTCACTACAGACATCGGCGACGGCCTCTGTTGCACCAGCACCAGACCCAGCCCCACGTGCATCTGGAGTGCAAGTTAGACGCCGATCTGCACCTTCAACACAGACAGCGGTGACGGCCTCTGTTGCGCCAGCACCAGACCCAGCGCCACGTGCACCTGGAGTGCAAGTTAGACGCCAATCTGCACCTTCAACACAGACAGCGGTGCCGGCCTCTGTTGCGCCAGCACCAGACCCAGCGCCACGTGCATCTGGAGTGCAAGTTAGAAGACGATCTGCACCTTCACTACCCAGTAGAAAACCATGTGCCCTGCTCGCCCACTATCGGCACCACTGCCACTGATATCATCATCATCTGATGACATTAGTTCTTCCGACCCTGAATTCCATCCCCCGCCCCCCAAAAAAACTGTCTCTCGACCAGCATCAAAGGGAAAGCGCAACGACAGTGCGTCTTCCACATCCCGATCGGCAGAAGGTGTGAGGGATGAGGAACGATGGCGCCACAGGGAGAGCAATGATGAACAGCCAGAACCTCCTACCTTCAAACCACACAGACCCCCTGGCCCCACAATCGACACAACGACACCATGGACTCCACTTTCACTGTTCCAGCTTTTTTTCAGCCATTCAGTTATGCTCACTTTGATCAACAACACAAACCGCAACGCTGCCAAGAGAATTGCATCGGGCATGAAATTTACCTGGAAGATGCTGATGCTGAAAGAGTTCTACACATTCCTTGCCATTGTCCTCTTTTCAGCATTGGTCCATGTGCATCACAGAGCAGATCTTTGGAGGAAACAGTACCCGTACAACTTAAATTTCCCCGGCGACAGGATGTCACGGAACCGGTGGGAATCCATTATGTGGTCACTCCACTTGAGCAACCCTGACGACGACGAGGAAAACAACAGAAAGAAGGGCACCAGTTCCTACGACCGGTTATTCAAAATCAAGCCCCTGTACACAGAGATCGTGTCAGCCTGCCAATCACATTTCCAACTATATCAGAACATCGCAATAGGCCTATCTCACAGAATTTCCCCGCCCCCTTAATACGCCCCTTTTCCGCGTTAGTGGTGATAGCGTGACGTCACTCCATAGACACTACATGTTAACAGAGGTAATTTAAGAAGTCTACAACTTTTGTTTTCTCAAGGTAAGGTTTGTTCTATCTGTTCGAGCTGATTTACCATCTTGTTTGCTTCATAATAATATTGGTCTGTCACATCTTTACATTAGGAAATGTACTTAGATTCTCCAGAGAAAAAAACATGTAAATGCTAATGTTAAATGACACCACTATCTACCGGAAGGGGGCGTGGAAAGGGGGCTGTGAGATAGGCCTATTGATGAGAGGATGGTGGCGAGCAAGGCGCGGGTTCACTTCAAACAATATATGAAGGATAAACCAACTAAATGGGGCTTCAAGCTCTACGTTCTGGCCGACTACTCCACTGCGTATACATGGAACTTTTGGGTGTACTCTGGTAAGAGTGAGTCAGAGTCAGTCAAAGGAAAGGGGCTAAGCTACACCTCCGTCATCGACCTGCTGCCTTTCAACCTCCTTGTTGACAACTTTTATACCAGCCCTGCTCTCTTCCAGGATTTGGCCAAGAATAAATTTGGATGTTGCGGAACAATCCGGAAAGACCGTATTGGGTTTCCAAAAACTACAGTGAATGATTTGGGCAAAAAAGCTGAAAGGGGAGATCTGCGGTGGATCTGTAAAGACTTCCTTCTTTTTGTGAAATGGATGGACACTCGTCAAGTGCAGATCTGCTCCTCACTGCACAAGGCATACAGTGGAAAGACAGCGAGGAGGCTGGTGTTTGGAGTGTAAAGGACATTCCCGTCCCCGATGCCATATTGGACTATAATGTCAACATGGGTGGAGTGGACCTTTCAGATGCACTCATTGGCTACTACAGCGTGCACCACAAAACCATGAAATGGTACAAGACATTTTTTTCCATTTCCTGGACATTGCTGTGGTGAACAGCTTCTTGCTCCACAAGGAACTGTGTAAGATCAAGGAAGAGCGTCCGTTGACTCACAAGGCCTTCATAGAGACCTTGATTCGAGAAATGATTGACTTTTCTCATGGCCAAGGAGCAACAGAACTAGAGCCCCGCCCCACAACCTGCATGCCATTGTTTTATGGTTCTGATGGTACTGAAAGCAGACGGTACTGTGTGATGTGCAAGAAGGCTGGCAGGGGGGAGAAAGTGAAAACCCCAGTATATTGCGGGAAATGCCAGGTAGCCCTCTGACTCCTTCCCAAAATAAACTGTTTTGTGGAGTGGCATTTATTGATTGAATAATTACAGTACATTTCAAGCCCCAAATCAATACAAAACTGTTAATTGTGGGCGACACCATAAAGCATTACACTTGTTTACAATAGGGTCCACCATGTTCAGTTCATCATGACATTTAGAGACGTACAAATATACACTTCTATACAGCCAAAAACAGATAATCAATACTCATTGTGTCCTTTTGAGACCTTTTGTGTGAGATAATTTCATTCTCCAGGGTTTATAGTTTTATATTACAGATTTGATTTATTACATATTCTCTCGTTTATTTTGTAAGTAAAGTTTTTACTTGAGTATTTCCAATTTTCAATAGTTTTCCTTCTACTCCACTACATGTCAGAGAGACAAATATTGTACTTTTTACTGCACTAAAAGTAGCTATATTTGTAAATAGTTCTAGAGTATTTCTAGAAAAGTATTTCCAATTTTCAATACCGGTAGTTTTCCTTCTACTCCACTACATCAAATATGTACTTTTTTACTCCAGTAAAAAAAGTATTTGAAAACTTGATTTACCAGTGACTTTGGCATGTTTTATTATTATAAATAATAAAATTCCAATGAGACGTGTAAAAATGTTTTGTTATTCATTTTAGACACACACACACACACACACACACACACACACACACACACACACACACACACACACACACACACACACACACACACACACACACACACACAATGGTAGTGGAACAGCTCAGCTCTTTCTATGTCCCTGGCTTGGTGCAGAGTGACCTTACAGTCACAGTTTTTGGTATGCATCTTCTTATTGTTCCATTTGGAGTCAAAATAATACAATTTAGATGGGTTTTTATATATTGAAACCATGCACAATGATAGATCTGCAAAAAAACAGGGTGAATATCCCTTCACATAACATAATGTAAGGGACCTGTGTTGTTAGTTGTTGCAGAAATGTCCTTTAGCAAGTCAAATCATGTTTGGGTACATTTTGGGCATTTCCTCTCCAAATTTGTGTCTGCCTAGCACTACTCTCACTCAGGGCAGGAATTTCACGGCGGCCATGGCCGTCGTTGCCCCTCTCTTTGGCCGTGTGCCCCTCGAAAAAGTATATGCCCATACGGCCACAGTGGCCGTGGTGCCCCGACCGGTGCCCACAGAAATTAATTTTACCGTTTTTCCTCTGCGCAATTTTCCAGTCATTACGGTAACCAATGTCCCCCTCACGTCCCGCGCAGAACAAATCTGTGTTGTAGTTGTGTTGCCATTTGCAAAGTGGTTTGATTATTTTGCGGTACTTTGCCTTAATAACTACCCCCGCTGCCGCTGGTCGTCATGACGCGCGCGCACACACACACACCCGCACGCCTCCTCCTCCGCGCCACACATACACGCACTGACAGAGTAAACAGAGGGCATTTAGCCCACACGCTGCCTACTAGTGTAGCTAATCTAGCTATCCGGTCAAACTGCAACTATCACTAAAAACAAAATGTTTTCTACAGTTGCGACAGTGTGGCGGTCCCACGTCACATGCATTAACGTTGGTCGCTGGTCGGACATGGTCCAGCTGATTTATTTTTGTCTAATGCGAAACAGCGTGGCTGTCCATACAAGGAGGAGGAGAGATGATCTACCGAATCTATCTAGCCCACCAAAACAAACATAAATGTACTTTTGCGTCGCATTATGGATAGCGACAGAAAGACACCATGGATATAATTAAACAATTGTTCCCCTGTGCACAGCACACACTGTCTCCAGGTAAGAACAAAAAACTGATTTGAAGCTGCACTTTCACTTTGTGTTGACTTACTGCAGAGTCCTCAGTCCTGCGGCGGTGCAGCCCCACAATGGAGAAATTATCTCATCTGTCACTAACCTCTCTACAATGCCATGTTATTCAATATATTGGTTTAGCACAAAATATAGGCTTTTCTAAACCAAGCCCTTATTCAAAAGTTATGTAGGCTGTCATTGTATTTTATGTGAATTAACTCAGAGTTTAACCCAATGATCCTCAGCCATTTCAATTTCAAGGACCCCCAAATTAAATTTATATTAATTAGCCTAGGGTGACAGCCTGACAGGGTCCTAGGCCATTTCAGTATGATTTTCATCTCTGGACTGGGTCCCCAAAACATGTTTACAATATTTTACAGTAGCTACTTATATTTTGTTATTTAAAGCTGTGATTATTTATTTAAGAAGCACTGTTCTGAACCAATGTTCATCGGAAAATCATTTTTTAATTGATGGCCTTCATGCCCTGGCACTTGGCCTTGTGCCCTCAAAAAGTTGACCACACTAAAGGCCAAGTGGCCTTGCCCTTAAAAGGATGAAATTCCAGGCCTTCTCTCACTAAAACATCTGTAACATCTGTCCAGTTTGGAGCACATTCATCAAATTTTGCCTATCAATTGATGACACCTTGGTGGACCTTTTCTCAATTCACTATATATGTTTTCAATGAGGTCTTGAGGCTCATTCACTACTCAGAATGCAAATTTTCCATAGTCGGAGGTCTTTTTCAGTCATCTTTTCCTGAGTAAGTGATCACAGCAGGACACTTTGGTAAGAAAAATGTGATGTTTTACACTGCATTCATGCATTTTCAGGGGTTAGCTGCCATTTGGAGAATCAAGTGTAGCCATAACCATTGTAGTTTTATGTCCACAACTGTTCCAATTTGGGCACACATTTTAGGCGGATTTTCCCCCTGGGGCTTAACAGGTTAAGAGCTTTGGCTGCTTGGAATAGATATAAACCTATATAACCCGCCATATTTGTTTTACCTCAAATGTCTGGTTTGGTAATGTGAAATAATTCCTTTTGTTCACAGCACACACATGACAAAGGAGCATTGATATTAAATGACGATTAAATAGAATCGTTTAAATGTGATGCATATGTGGCTTCATGGTCCGATGGTACATTATGTAAGATGTAGCTGACACCCCTGATCTACACAAACCCAGCAGCTTGTGAGCACTTTACTGCGTATCAATGAACATAATTATTGCATAAATTGTAATGCATATGATTTGTTAAATACTGACAAATGTGGACACAGACTGAGGCTCATATTGTACTACCACAACATATGAGCTGGAGGGAATAATGCAAGATACAATGAAGTTCCATCATGTTGAATAGAAAATAAGATCCATACACAAGATAGAATTAAGCTCCATCACAAGGAACTATTAATGTGTATTTTATTCAGTCATGTTGATATTGTCAGATTATACATATAATTCAGATAAAGAAAGAACAAGTGTGCTTCCTCTGGAGACTGCCCTTTGTTTAAGGCAGTGGGTGCTCAGCTTTGAAAATAACTTAACTCATAAACAAGCTAAATGGAAAAAGCGACGCTCCAAAATAAAAAAAATGCAAGACTGGCTAAAAAGTCTGAAAAAAATGTAAATACTTTTTAGTGGATTAGACTGACCATATGTCTTAAACGAATGGCTTTTCACCTGTATGAGTACTCATGTGTCTTTTTAGATTACCCGCCTGAGTAAAGCCTGTACCACATACTGTACAAGAAAATGGCTTTTCGCCTGTATGAATCCTCATGTGTGTTTTTAGATCTCTTGTGGCAACACAGCCTTTACCACATACTGTACAAGAAAATGGCTTTTCGCCTGTATGAGTCATCATGTGGGTTTTTAGATTACTGGTGTTAACAAAGCCTTTACCACATACTGTACAAGAAAATGGCCTTTCGCCTGTATGAGTCATCATGTGGGTTTTTAAATGACACACCTGAGTAAAGCCTGTACCACAAACTGTACAAGAAAATGGCTTTTCACCTGTATGAGTCATCATGTGGGTTTTTAGACTACTGGTGTTAACACAGCCTTTACCACATACTGTACAAGAAAATGGCCTTTTGCCTGTATGAGTCATCATGTGGGTTTTTAGATTACTGGTGTTAACACAGCCTTTACCACATACTGTACAAGAAAATGGCCTTTCGCCTGTATGAGTCATCATGTGGGTTTTTAAATGACACACCTGAGTAAAGCCTGTACCACAAACTGTACAAGAAAATGGCTTTTCACCTGTATGAGTCATCATGTGGGCTTTTAGATTACTGGTGTTAACACAGCCTTTACCACATACTGTACAAGAAAATGGCCTTTTGCCTGTATGAGTCATCATGTGGGTTTTTAGATTACCCGCCTGAGTAAAGCCTTTACCACATACTGTACAAGAAAATGGCCTTTCGCCTGTATGAATCCTCATGTGTCTTTTTAAATTCCGCTTTAGATTAAATATTTTGCCACACTCTGTACAATTAAAACTTTTCTTCCCTGTGTGACTCCAGGACTTCAGGTCCTGGGGCTGTCCTCCCACATTTTGTGTGTTTTGTGATTTCAGTGTGTTTAAAGCTGACTGATCTCCCCTAGTCTCCTCCCAATCATCAGTGTCAGATTCAGAACAGTGTGAAGAGAGGAGCTGGTTGTCACTAGTTGGTTGTGATGTTCCACAGTCCTCTACATCAGCTTGTGTTTTCTTGTGTACAGTTGAGGTGCCGGCTACAGGCTCTGTCTCTCTGTCTTCATCATCTTCTTCACCTTTCACTGCTAGTAATGTCAACGCTGATCCACCAGCCTCTTCTGGTCTTTGAAGTAGGTCCTCTTGTTCATCTTTAATCTCTGGAGCTTGTGGTTCCTCCTGGACCAGACTGGAGCTCCTCTCCTCTTCATGTGGAACCTCCTCTTTACACACAGGGACGTGCAGAAAGTCTACAAAAATAATACAATGCGTTACGACCCTTATGGTCTAGGACAGGGGTTCTCAATGTTTTTGGCTGGGGACCCCCGGAAATGCTTTGGCCATGTCTTCTGCCCTCTGGCTCCAAAACTATGGAATGGGCCTGGGCCGATTTAGCGGTCCAGGCACCTTGGCTGGTAATCCAGCATGACATTGTGTCACGGGTTCGAGTCCAGATCCAGTCAAATTTGACTGTGTGTCTTCCACCGCATCTCCCTCCCCGTTTCCTGTCTACCTACTGTAAATCCATCAATGTGTGTGTATATATATGGCTGTCAAATTAACTGAGTTAATTCATTTGTGAGATTAATTTGATTATATTTTTTAACGCAATTAATCCATGCTTGGATGACCCGCCCCACTCATTCAGTTGTGAAAACAGACACTTGTAAAAGGCTATTTATTGATTGATTTAATACTTTATTAACATGCTTTGGGCCAAGCCCCTAGGGCCTAGGCTTGTTTCCATTGTGGTCCTCTGTATAATATCGGAATCGGTCAGAATCGGTATCGGCAGATATGACCCTGCAAATAATCGGAGATCGGATATCGGTCATAATTGTGCACCCCATATATATATATATATATATATATATAGATGTATAGGCCTACCATGTTTTGTTCGTGCTTACTGTAAATCACTCTGGATTAAGAGCAGATCTGCAAAATGGCTAAATTGTAAACCGGGTTGGGAAGTAACGGATTACATGCAACGCCGTTACGTAATCAGAGTACAAAAAAACGGTAACTGTAACGTTTTAGAGTACATTTTAAAATGTGTAATCTGGATTACAGTAACGGAGGTATAGTAACGGGGGTTACAGGCTTGGTTACATTATCCCCTTCCCCTCATCAATTTTAGGGCTAAGTTAAAACACCAAACAATAAAATAATCAGTCGATTACGCATGATAAATGATCAGTGCGCCCATGCAGCATGCACTGCACACTGTTGGCACACGAGCAGCACACTCGCGTCGGTCCCCCAGCAGCACCAATGGTTTCCCCCGCCGTCAGAATCTAACTCTCCACTGTCTCCAATCCCCATATACCATATTTACATTATATTATATTTTATAGCGTGATCTGTAGCCAGTGGACACTCCAGTGACAGCTCTGTAACCGCAGGGACAAGAGGAGGCAGGGTGTGTGTGGAGCCTCTGTAGACACGGGGACAAGGGTGGGTTGCGGCTAAACTTGTGAGATTCTGACGGGGAGTGGAATGATACGATAGATACTGTTCAAATGGCATTTGATATGGACATAACCATAACTCCATGGATATGATCATATAAGTAGGCCTAACTCACAGCAGGGTGAAATCAACCCTCAACGTCTTCTGTGTTGACCAGTGTGGTGGTGGTATCAAGATCATTTCAAACGACATACATCCAAAGCGTTGATTTCTAAATGCAAACTGAATCAGTCTGCGATTAATTACAGCTGTGGATCGCATTGCACATTGCGAAGTCAAACTGGTTCACTCAATCACACATATAACAATTGCGCAGCACTAGCAAGCTTGTGTGCGTGTGTGCGCACACGCGCGTGTGAGTGTGCGTGTCTCTGTATGTCTGTCGTCTGTCTGTCTGTCTGTCTGTGTCTGCACTCTGTCATGGGAGAACATATTTGTTAAAGTGACATTTCTTTCCTTTATTTTTTTTCTCAATAGGCCTACCCATTCGTACAGCAAGCATTTGGCTGTATACATATATTATTTATATTTGTACATTTATTATAATGATTAGGAATTATTATAATGATTAGGAATGAATTTGCCTTTTGTGCAAACCTGTGCCTAGCTGAATAGGACTGCATTGTAATAATCATAATGTTGGTACTAGAGAGCCAAATATTTTCTGAGGTGGTACTTGAAAACTTGTAAAAAGGTTGAGAACCACTGATTCAACAATATTTCTGTAGTTTTTTCTTAATTTCATATAGGCTCAACATTCTGCTCTGGTTATCAATGGTAAAACTTGTTTATCTAATTAAATAGAGGTTTGCTTAAAAATAATCCAAAGTTAACTGAAAGTAACCAGTTACTTTTTAAATTGTGGTACTCGGATTACGTCACTGACTATAATGTATAGCAAGTAACTTCTAACTGTAGGGGATTACTTTTTAAAAGTAACCTTCCCAACCCTGATTGTAAATGGTATTCAACTTTACTACATGTTTAAACCACAGTAAATAAAACACTACATACCTATCTTGTACAATTTTACTACAGGTTGCATCCTTGCATCAAAGTGTCCATGTCTCTGGTCCATCTCTGGCTGTTCCTCTGACAACGTTGAATGTCTTTTGGAGGCCATATCTCTAGATACTGTAGACCTCTCCCTGTGGTGCTCTGTGAAAATCACCAGTAGAAAGACCTTTCATTATACCACATAATCAAATCAAACTTACCATGTCCTGTTCAGTTGAAAGGAGCAGTCACTAGTTGTTCTAAGTGCTAAAATAATTGTCCCCATCAGATGAAAATAAAAATGATATTGAATTTGTAAAAGGGAAACAAAGGTCAAAAAGTAACACAAATAGCCAATCTACAAGCTCACAGAGGACACAGTCAACCCATACTGCTCCCAGGTGCCGTCTACATTCCTCCTGTCACCATTCTCTCCGGTGGTCTAATGTTCATGAAATAGGCCTACCACTTTTTATCCTACTTGGCCTGTGTCTCATAGGAGGGCTGTGGGCAGTTCAGAAACCCGTCCACCAGTGACATCATCGTTAGGCAGATTTGTTTTTAAACAAGATTTAATAGAAAATATTTCGATTTGTATTATTGTGAGACCAAAGGAAAATCATTTTCGAATTGCAACTTTTCAGGAATAGAAAGCCTGCAGTTTCTATTAGTTTGGATTCCCCATCGATGATATCACTGGTGGATGGGTTTCTGAACTGCCCACAGCCCTCCTATGAGACACAGACTGAGTAGGAAAATAATGGGGATATTTTATCATGAACATTAGTGAGAACCAATTATATGAAGATAAGTTGAAAAGTGGTGAAGTGGTCCTTTAAGTAGTATTTTTTTATTGCGTATTTAAAAGAAGTCAACATTCATTAACCCACCAGCCTCTCTTTGAAGTAGCTCCTCTTGTTCCTCTTTAATCTGTGGAGGTTGTGGTTCCTCCTGGACCAGACTGGAGCTCCTCTCCTCTTCAGGTGGAACCTCCTCTTTACACACAGGAACGTGCAGAAAGTCTAGGATTAATACAGGTTAGTTAATACTGAAGTAGTAGTAAATCCAAAAAGCCGACATTTTCGCATATGAGGGTGGTGAAGGAAGGAAGACAGTTTCTCAATCACACGCAATTCACATGCACAGTTGACGTGCAGATTGCGTGCAGTGTGAGAATACATGGGGCTTAAAAAAAAAGCAATGCGGTTTTAGTCCACCCATATGGTCATGAAAGTATGTTTTATTTCCTAATTATCAAGTAATCTTTCGCGGGCCGGTCAGAGTCAGCCGGCAGGCCGTATCTGGCCCGCGGGCCGTACAATGCCCAGGTCTGGTGTAAGAGGTGCACTTTGGGAAACCGGGCTATTAACTATTATTATTGTAACCATGGTTGTGAGCTTGTAGATCAGCTATAGCCCTGTGGCATTTCATTGGCCGTTGATTGTGTTAAATTTAGGCCAAAAAGATGCTAAAGGGGGGGGGGGGGGGGGGGGGGGATTGGTTCATTTTGAGTTATCTCTTATTATTGTGTGATTAATTGTGCTTTTTTTCTCTTCTTTTTTTGCGTGCGTGCGTGCGTGTGAATGGGTGAGTAGAGATATATTTTGATAGGCTATGCTGTGAGTGATAGCCTACTTGTTGACTGTTGGTTTTATCATTAGTGTATTCTGTATTCTGTAATGTATGCATTTTGTAATGTATATATTCTGTAATGTATATATTTTGTAATGTAATGTATTGTTTAATGTTTTCATTTATTTCCGTCTGGAGTCTCAAAAAGATTAGTTCTAAATACAAATCATTAATGTGAACCTAGAATGGTAATACCCTGCATGCCCACCAGAGGGCAGTGCAGTTCTACTTTGAAGTGAGTCAGTCTACCAGTAGTTCTAGTAGTGCAGCGGCATAACTCAGTATATTAGACCAATCGTTAATTTTATGATAGAAGCGCCAAATTTGGCAGAAGTGTTGACAGATATATTGGGAACAATACTGGATATTGGGCCATTTTTTTAGACTGGAACATTTTAAAACAATTATAAACAATATAAAGCATGAAAAGTTGAATCGTACACTTCAATGCAGCTCAGTGCTTACCTTAATAATAATACTATTAATAATATTATAGTCATATGTTACCTTCTCAGTCTACAGAGTTTGTCTTTGTAGAAACAGCTCTCTCTAAGCTCGCTGCTCCAGTGTCAACATGTACGACTGACTGACAGCTGATTCCTGTAAATGGAGACCATTGTGTAATCGTTGAGCCGCTGTAAGGAAGGATTGTGGACTAAAGTCCACTGTCTTTATTGTTTTACATCAGAGAGAATGAAGAAGAGCTGATAACACCACATATCGTTGCTGCACTTAACCCCTTCACTGCAATGCCAGATTCATTCATCCATCTTCAACCGCTTATCCGTAGTCGGGTCGCGGGGGCAACAGCTCCACAAGAGAGCTCCAGACTTTCCTCTCCAGAGCAACATTAGTATAACTTCCTCCTGGGGCATCCCGAGACGTTCCAAGGGAGACGCCCGGGAGGCATCCTAACCAGATGCCCGAACCACCTAAGCTGGCTCCTTTCCAGGCGAAGAAGGTATACTCTGTGTCTCTCACGTGTGACTGAACTTCTCACCCTATCTCTCTAAGGGAGATGAACTTCTCACCCTATCTCTCTAAGGGAGATGAACTTCTCACCCTATCTCTCTAAGGGAGATGAACTTCTCACCCTATCTCTCTAAGGGAGATGAACTTCTCACCCTATCTCTCTAAGGGAGGTGAACTTCTCACCCTCTCTCTCTAAGGGAGGTGAACATCTCACCCTATCTCTGAGGGAGGTGAACATCTCACCCTATCTCTAAGGGAGATGGACTTCTCACCCTATCTCTAAGGGAGGTGAACATCTCACCCTATCTCTAAGGGAGATGAACTTCTCACCCTATCTCTCTAAGGGAGATGAACTTCTCACCCTATCTCTCTAAGGGAGGTGAACTTCTCACCCTATCTCTCTAAGGGAGGTGAACATCTCACCCTATCTCTAAGGGAGGTGAACTTCTCACCCTATCTCTAAGGGAGGTGAACATCTCACCCTATCTCTAAGGGAGATGAACTTCTCACCCTATCTCTAAGGGAGGTGAACTTCTCACCCTATCTCTAAGGGAGATGAACTTCTCACCCTATCTCTCTAAGGGAGATGAACTTCTCACCCTATCTCTCTAAGGGAGATGAACTTCTCACCCTATCTCTCTAAGGGAGGTGAACTTCTCACCCTATCTCTCAAAGGGAGGTGAACTTCTCACCCTATCTCTGAGGAAGGTGAACTTCTCACCCTATCTCTCTAAGGGAGGTGAACTTCTCACCTCCCTTAGATGCATACATTACCCTAGGGAGATGAACTTCTCACCCTATCTCTCTAAGGGAGATGAACTTATCACCCCATCTCTCTAAGGGAGGTGAACTTCTCACCCTATCTCTAAGGGAGATACACTTCTCACCTTATCTCTAAGGGAGGTGAACTTCTCACCCTATCTCTTTATTGTTTTACATCAGAGATAATGAAGAAGAGCTGATAACACCACATATCGTTACTGCACTTAACCCCTTCACTGCAATGCCAGATTCATTCATCCATCTTCAACCGCTTATCCGTAGTCGGGTCGCGGGGGCAACAGCTCCACAAGAGAGCTCCAGACTTTCCTCTCCAGAGCAACATTAGTATAACTTCCTCCTGGGGCATCCCGAGACGTTCCAAGGGAGACGCCCGGGAGGCATCCTAACCAGATGCCCGAACCACCTAAGCTGGCTCCTTTCCAGGCGAAGAAGGTATACCGTGTGACTGAACTTCTCACCCTATCTCTAAGGGAGATGAACATATCTAAGGGAGATGAACTTCTCACCCTATCTCTCCAAGGGAGGTGAACTTCTCACCCTATCTCTCTAAGGGAGATGAACTTCTCACCCTATCTCTAAGGGAGATGAACTCTCACCCTATCGCTAAGGGAGATGAACTTCTCACCCTATCTCTAAGGGAGATGAACATCTCACCCTATCTCTCTAAGGGAGATGAACTTCTCACCCTATCTCTCTAAGGGAGGTGAACTTCTCACCCTATCTCTAAGGGAGATGAACTTTTCACCCTATCTCTAAGGGAGATGAACTTTTCACCCTATCTCTCTAAGGGAGATAAACTTCTCACCCTATCTCTAAGGGAGATGCCAGCCACCCGTCTGAGAAAACTCATTTTGGGCTAATCTTGGAACCTTATTCTTTCGGTTCATAAATTTACACCCACTACTATACCATGCAGCTTCTTCTTTATATTTATTTTTTATTTTTATTTTGTAATAATCACAGAATATTTATCTACAGTATATGTAATCAATTCATCAAACGTTTCCATTGTGGTCCTACAGTATGAAATCAATGTGTGTGTAGCTATACTATGATCTGCAGCACGCACGCACGCACGCACGCACGCACGCACGCACACATACACGCACACACACATGTCATGCACGCACATGCACACACACGCGCACGCATAGCAACAACAACACTAGTAGGGTAGCTAGGAGGCAAGGAGACTAGGAGGCTCTGGGGGAGAAAAATACATTCACAGAATGTGTGTGTGTGTGTGTGAGAGAGGTGGGGGAGGGAGGGATCGAAGAGAAGAGAGGAGAGAGACAGACAGGTGTGGGGGGGGGGAGGAGGGGGGGGGGCTGTATTACTCTTTACATTAAAACCAGTCATGGGGAAAATGAGAGCAGACCTGGACCACCATCCTGCCCACCTGACAACCTCCTCTCCCCTCACACACACACATGCCCATAGCCGCCATCACAAATGTGATGAGGTCAGCACATTTGGGCACATTTGGGCAAGTGGCTATGGCCGAATTTAGCCCAAGGAGTATTTCCGTGCAAAACGCATGCTTGGAATGGATTCAGCATCATGAAAACCCTAGTAGTTTGACATGTCACATGCTATTTAAAGTATAATGAAATTTGGAATTCTTTGCCTTATATTGGTTGATAATGGTAACTTTCAGCAGCTGTCACAAAGTTTCCCAAGGGAGTTGGGAAACTCACAGAAACACATTTTTTCTGTGATAGTAGACACCTTTATGTCTGAACACATCTGTGAAGAAAGCTAGTGGTAAGCATTTGTTTTGCAGATTTTGCAGCTAACTTTACCTAACTAGTTTGAATGTGAAGCCCCAATGAATCAGTGTGGGCTGTGCAGCCTGCAGGTGAAAGCAATCCAGCCTACTGTAACTGCACAATGCTGTTGTTTTAGGGAGTCTCTTTTTTGTAGCCTCGATACCCAGGCTTTAATTTCGTCTGCGCGAAAAATGAAAGCCTGGATTTACGCATGGGCTGCACTGGCCTAAACGTGGGAGTCAACCCTTCCGCGTGGGCGTCGCTTCAAATGATGTGACGTCAGGGCTCTGAGCGGTGTGCATCCCTCAAAATAACACCGTGAGGAAATCATTACCAGTGGAACTTCAAACGAGGCTATGCGAGGAAAATGAGGAGAATGGCTGAAGAACCCACCACACCGTCTAAGAAACAAACCAACGTGTGCCGACTCTGTGGAAATAACTTTGATAGTCCGTTAGAATGGTATACTCCAGCAACCAGTGGTTTCTGGTCGACACAATAACAGTGCTGCACTGGGGGGGAGGAGAGACCGGGGCTGACGGACAGATCGGTGAACCAATCAGGGTGTCGGGCAAATCTGAGCTGCGGCCCTCCCATCTAGGCCAGAAATGTCTAGCGTTAGCTCAGAGCCTGGGTTTCGATCGGCGCTGATGGGACGCTTGTTTTACAGCACCGGAGGGCGGGGTTATATAACCTCACAAAAACATTGCCTAAACCTAACCCTAACCTGTAAAACAAGCGCCCCCTCAGCGACCATCGACTCCCATGCTCCACCAAAGAGAGTCTCTGTTGTTTTATTCCCTCACCACCACTGCCACTGTCCGTTGCACCGGTTTGTTTCAATCCTGCATTGACAAGTGATGGGCCCTCATTTATCAATTGAGTGTAAAATCTGCCCCAAATTCGAGTGTAGGTTTTGTAGTACACTCACGTCACCACGGCATTTATAAAGTGATCGCAAACAGCTGATCCTTCCTTAATTTCATTCCTAGCAGTGATAAATGTGACGGCTGAAATAAATCTGGCACGCCGTATGAAATCAAGCCCCGCCCTCATTCTTGCGACATGCACAACGGCAATACGACCAAACAACGCATGGAAACCATAGTTACATAAAAAAGTTTCCCCCGCTTGCCTTGCTGCCCGCCTCACCCCCCTCTCTCTCATACACACACACACACACACACACAGACGCATGCACGCACACGCAACTTGCAAGCCCAACTGGTGCGTTGTATCTTAAATAAATAAAGAATGAACACCCGCATGAATTAAATAAAGCTGTAAGCCTGTCTGTTTCCCTCTCACCTCGCTTGCTCCCTCTGGGTGTTTACATTACACAGTACATTTCTCCGTTCTCTACACTGGCTCCCCGTAGCGGCTCGCATCCAGTTCAAAACCCTGGTGTTAGCCTATAGGGCAGTGAAAGGAACAGCTCCTTCCTACCTCCGGGCTATGGTCGATGCCTACACCCCTGCCCGACCACTTCGGTCTGCCACCTCGGGGCGACTGATTGCCTCGTCACTCAAGGGTCCTTCTGGCCGATCCACACGGTCACGACTCTTTTCTGTTCTGGCCCCACAGTGGTGGAATGAACTCCCCACTGATGTTAGGACAGCAGAGTCACTGCCCATATTTCGCCGCAGGTTGAAAACCCACCTCTTCAGGAAACACTACCCTTCCTCTCTGCCTGACCTACTTGTTGTTAACTAGTTGTACGAACGCTTGTTTTCTATTGTTGTATTGTTTATTGGATCTTGTTTAGTCGATACACTTAATTGTTTTAGCTCATGCTCATTTGATTTAGCTATTTTGTCTCATCTGTTTAAGGAAATAGGTAGCTGATATATTGCACTTTTACCTTAGCACTAGGTATACTCTTGGTTGCTTGTTTTTGCAGAAAATGCACTAAAGACTTCTGGTGATTAGTAGTTTTTGTTCCCTACCTATGTTGAATACACTTATTGTAAGTCGCTTTGGATAAAAGCGTCTGCTAAATGACTGTAATGTAATGTAATGTACATTAAACAATGAGACAGTACACATAAACAAACAGTTCACATAGCAGATACCAAAGTACAAAGGTGCACATAACCATTAAAGTGCAGACGTTAAAGTGCTATGCGATAGTCATAAAAGTGAGTGTGCATAGGCATTAGGCAAATAAAGTAAGTAAAAAGTATGTAAGTAAGTAAAAAGTGCTTATCATAAGGTCCTAGATCTACCCACAGCAGCATTTAGTGTGCAAATAGAGACAGGGACAAAGGAATGTTTGTGCCTGTTTTTTGTGGCACAAGGGGCTCGCAAGGTTCACCAGACATAAATCACAGAGCAGAATGATAAACTGCATCCAAGGGCTTGTGGGCAGAAGGAGCAGCTTTTCTATAGATGACATCTCCATAGTCCAATACAGAAAGAAAGACTGCTTCAATAACTCTTTTCCTACATGGAATTGGGAAACTAGCTCTGTTCCGGTAGAAAAAGCCAATTTTTTGTCTTAGTTTACAGACAAGATTGACAATATGGTATTTAAATATTGACAATCTTGTCTGTAAACTAAGGCAGACAATGTAGTCCTTTGGCCAGAGGCCTTATTATCGGATATCGTTGCCCTAAAAAGGGACAAGACATATGTGGTATAATTTTGTTCGTCTGACATCCAGGAGTGCTAAATTGTGTGATAGGAGTTTCAGAAGGGCAGCTGAATATGATTTTAGGGGTATAATCTGATTATGCAAAACCATATAATTCATTGTTATCTAAACTCCAAAATTATTCACTTTTATGCACATTTCTGATGTTTGTACCATGGATGGGCATGGCCAACATCATAATAGAACAACAGACATGCTGAATTATACTTCTTGTAGCCATACCGGGAAAATCCACAATACCTTCCTCTCTGAAACAGGATCTTAAACTTCTGAATGATACGACTTTGTATGGGTTTATGAGGATGTAGAAACAATTTAGACATTACTTTGAAGAGTCAGGAACTCTCAAACTCAAGGTTGTACCCCAGCACACAACGCAACTCAGGAAAACATGTAATAAATGAGTATATGAGGACCACACAACTAGACTTAACTTAGAGATAGCGCACGCACGACACACACACACACACACACACACACACACACACACACACACACACACACACACACACACACACACACACACACACACACACACGGAACAATAGGCCTATCTCACAGCCCCCTTTCCACGCCCCCTTCCGTTAGCTAGTGGTGTCATTTAACATTAGCATTTACATTTTTTCTCTGGAGAACATTAGGAAGTACATTTCCTAATGTAAAAATGTGACAGACCAATATTATTATGAAGCAAACAAGATGGTAAATCAGCTCGAACAGATATAACAAACCTTACCTTGAGAAAACTAAAGTTGTAGACTTCTTAAATGACCTCTGTTAACATGTAGTGTCTATGGAGTGACGTCACACTATCACCACTAGCTCCGAAAGGGGGTGTGGAAAGGGGGCGGGGAAATTATGTGAGATAGGCCTATTGTTCACTGGGCTGGTATGTGACTTTGGGTGTCGTCCCTCCCTTCTATTGACTGACACCAGGTGTGACACACAGGGCCTCATAGCTCAGTGGTTAGAGCACTGGTCTAGTAAACCAGGGGTCGCGAGTTCAATTCTCGCTGAGGCCTATCAGCTTTTTAACCAGAGTTGATGAAAGCTCCACACTGCACACACACACACACGCACACACACGCGCGCACACACACACACACACACACACACATACCTTCATAGCCTTTATCTTCTATCTTACACTGTATTCTCTCAGCTCCAGAGGCAAGCGTTGGTTATTATAAAAGTCAGTGACAACAGAAAAAAATATATATATATATATTTTAATGATATAATTTTACATTATATAATTCTATCCATTTAGCTACTGTTTTTTCCTTTTATCTAGACCAGAGGTGGGCAACTTTGACGATGGCGAGGGCCAATATAATTCCACACTCACTCCAGAGGGCCACATTGCATAATACTTAGTACATAGTAAAAATAGCCGATCTACAAGCTCAAAACGTCTCGCACTGCGGCGCGTTTTGAGCTTGTAGATCGGCTATTTTTGCTATTATTTGAATTTAAATCCTGAATAAATTGTTGCTATTTTTGAATTGGAATCCTGAAAAGTAACATTTTTAATGAATTTCAAATGCCTTTAATTATAGTTATGTTAACATTATGAACTAAATACAAATACATTGGACATAACAAAAAGACGATAACATTTTATACTATATAATACTCATTAAGATACTAATCTACTTATCAGTATTCCTGGTATTAACTTGAAGGCAACGTATTAAGTGAAGGCAACTGGTGGCCCCCGGGCCGCCAGTTGCCCATTCTAGACCGACTACACATAATCTGCACCTGGCTCGCTGATAACAAACTATCTTTACACCTGGGAAAAACTGAATCCATTCTCTTCGGATCTAATAGTAATCTCAGCAAGGCAAATGGCTTCTTGGTTAGAGTGGGTGACAATGTTATCACACGTAAAGATGAAATTACCTACCTAGGTTCCATCCTGGAGGCTAATCTTTCTGGTGATAAAATGGCCACCAACGTAATCAAAAAAGTCAACCAAAGAACAAGATTCCTTTACAGGATCTCCTCACTGGTCAACAAAAACACCTTGAAGACCTTAACAGGAGCCCTCGTTCAAGGTTTCTTTGACTATGCATGCACCTCCTGGTACCACAGCACCTCAAAGGCCCTTAAAACTAGGCTCCAGACTTCGCAAAACAAACTGGTCAGGCTCCTACTTGGCCTCACCCCCCAAACCCACCTCACCCCTGCCCACTTTGACAGGATGGAATGGCTTAGGGTCGACGACAGAGTACAGCATCTTGCAATGGGTCTGGTCCACAAGATTCGATACACCACCAAGATACCCATGTACCTGTCTAGATACTTCCTTAATGTTACCGAAGTCCACACCCATAACACCAGAGGAAGTGCAACGAACCATGTACAACCCAGATTCGGCACAAACAAGGGACTAAATTATTTTCGCTCCTATGCCACCAAAATGTGGAACGCCCTACCAACAGTCATTAAGACATGCAAATCCCTTGACTCCTTCAAAACCACTCTCAAAGGGCACCTACGGACGGCTGCAATTCAAAACTGGCCTCCGTAAAATCTGAACCCCCCCCCCCCCCCCCCCCCCACCGCCCACCCCTTTTTCCCCTCACTGTATATGTTTCATTTCCCTTTTTACCTCCCTTATGATGAATTCCTGTTCTGTTCTTTGACTATATAGAAGTGTCTATTTGTACGTCTCTAAATGTTGATGAATTGAACAAGGTGGACCCTCTTGTAAACAAGTGTAATGCTTAATTGGGTCGTCCACTCACAGTTAACAGTCTTTGTATTGAGTTTGTGCTTGAAATGAAATTCTGCAAACTGTTAATAAATATTTCAATCAATCAATCTACATGTCACTGTAGAGAAGTGTGTCAGACAAATTGGGCTGGTCTAGTTCATTGAAATAATTCCACGACTGCAGCTTTAACTTAGAGGCATTATACAGGTCATTCATTCACATGAAGGATGGATGGACAGGAGGTGATAGGATGAGGTTTGCTCTGAAAGCAAAACCTGTGAAATATGGGGTTTCCTGAAGTAACGATAGCTCGTAAGGGGGCACGGTGGCACTTTGTCGAGCTTGGGCGGCCAATCGCGGTCCTGGATTTTCGCTGGGACCGAGAACGCCTGCACTGAGAATCAGCCAATCACAACATGCCTGCGCTGGAATGAGAAACCAAAAGCCAATCACAAAAGATTCCGGCTGCAAGAATCTCAGAGAACGGCATGGCTGGATAAAAACAAATCACACGTGACCACAACACGACAGCACCTTCAAGACAACGCAACAACATAACAATAACAATGTTTGCTTCGATCATCAAGTCAGAATGACCGTGAGTTAAATCTATATTGTTATTGTTTTGTATAATGTGACACGTTGTGTCTTTTGCATAGCGTATTGCATAGCCCATAGCGTATAAATGACTAGAATGGACCATCAGAGCGGGTGAGGGCCCGGGGGGTTTGCCACATTATAAACTCAGGAGTTTTAATTCAGCACAAAAGTTCGGTGCAATAAACGGAGTTAACAATGTGACGTTCTAGGAGCCTCACATAGCCAGCCTTCATCTGCCTGTGCAATGCATGTCCACGCATGATATGACCCTTGTAGTATATTTGTACGTCTCTTGTTATGATGAAATGAAAATGGTGCACCCTAGCCCAAACATTTAGACTCTCGTAGGTTTTTTTTCGATTCTGACGAATCTCTCTACAGAATGGAAAAAAACCTCTACGAGAGTCTAAATGTTTGGGCTAGGTGCACCCTATTGTACAAGTGTAATGCTTTGTGTCGTCCACAGTTAACAGTTTTTGTACTATTGAGTTGTGCTTGAAATGTACTGTAAATCTGTTTACTTCAATCAATCAATCCCTCCCTACGAGTCAGTTAATGTAGGCCTAATTTACGTTGCCTGATCGATATCTGATCCGTAACATTACAGGCCATCAATGTGATTACTGGACTCTCGTTGTAATGTTACTCAAGACCTGATGTCTGTCTGATGATCTGATGTGATTAGTCAGTCGCAGGTCGAGTGGGCACCCTGTATATTCTGGCTACACCGTGCTTTGTGAAGTGGTTGGGCAATGTAAAGTAGGCCTATAGGCTATACAAAACATGATCAATGCTTTACATATTATTCAATCTATCAATCAGACAAAACTGTAACTCTTGAGAGTGTAAAACACATACGGGTCCTTTTGGTTTCATTTTACACTCTCAAGAGTTAAAGATCTCTCCATTTGGTTACCAACTCTCCATCATTTAGCTGGGGACCACCTGGAACCCCCTCAAGGACCACTGGTGGTCCCCGGACCACTGGTTGAAAACGCAGTGCAGTTCTTCGTTTTATAGCCAGATCTGATCACCTTTCAATGCAATGGCAGGCAGAGATTCTTGACTTTTACACAGGCTCCATTCATGCAGCATATTGAGGTAGAATGTAAGAAGGGAGAATATGCTAAAGTGCAGTAAAGAGTTCATACCAAGCATATTCTAACTGTTGGTTTGTTTGTTGTTGTTGACTTCGCTGTTTTCTTCAAGCATGCAGAATGGATCCTTCATTCAGAAAGGAGAGGGATGGCACTCCGTGTCTCGTAGACTCTTGGCCAGCCACAAAAGCCAAACGGGAGAGAAGGCCATGGGTTCGATCCCTGTCACCAGAGAGAGTAAGGCAGGCTGCGCTGGATGCTGTTGTGCGTCTTGGTGGGGACACCAACAACAAAAATAATGTTCTGGGGCAATACGTGTTGACATATGGGGTTTACAAAGGCGAGACATTTAAATGGTTGGCTGAAAATGCTCTTGGCTATGCTGCGTTTCTGGTGAATGCTGTGCGACTGGAGCAGTCGGGGGAAAAAAATAAAAGAAACGAGGACATAAAGTCTCCTCGTAAAGGAGAGCAACCAACGTGCACTCGCCGAGTACATCTCATCGTATGCTGAGGGCCGTTGGGCCATTGAGAAGAAGAGGAAGGAAAATGGCAATAAGATGAGAAACACTACCACTTCCTCACAAGGTTCAACCTCATCACAAGCAGCAACCTCCTCGTCACGACAAGCCTCAGTGTCCACACAAGGTTCAACAGCCTCAGTATCCACACAAGGTTCAACCTCATCACAAGCAGCAACCTCCTCCTCACGACAAGTCTCAGTGTCCGTATCCTCACTGCGTTTCTTACTGACAGGGAGTAGATCTCAGCAAAACATTGACAAATCTGTCAAGCAGCTGTTATCACAGAAAAAGTTTAAGCCTTGTAAGTTTACAACTAAAACATTGCTTTTGTTTAACATTGAGTACATTTTCCCCATGGTCTTCCCATGCTCAACTCATCCAATGTGTATCCTGTGTAGTCCTTGCTGTAGTTACTCATATACTGTTGCCATGTCATCCTTTTTAAGCTGTTCCTACCACGTCCACTGTGAAATCCACCACAGTTCTAGGGGATGTCTGTCTGTCTGACAGCGAGATGCTATTAATCGATGAGGCAGGCATATCACGTATGTTTTTTATACGCACATACTCTCTTTTTTTCAGGAGATGTATGTAGAATCTGCTGCTGCTACAGGTACATCAACCATGGCCATAGCAGAGGTTTTCCCAAGCCCTCAGCAGACAGAGTCAATCACAGCACGTATGTATTTATATCAATACCTGGACTGTCTCACACACACACACACACACACACACACACACACACACACACACACACACACACACACACACACACACACACACACACACACACACACACACACAATCTTTCCATGGAGGAGTTGTAGATGTTTTCATATTGTACAATCTTATTTTAATCTTTTTCAGCTGTTCCTCCTGCTACATCCTCAACCACAGAGGCTGTTTTTCCAGCCCCTCCACAGACAGCAAGTATGTATTTATATTAAGGCTGTCAAAGTTAACGCGTTAATCGTGCGTTAACTCAACGTCCTTTTAACGGCGTTAAATTTAATTTAATTTAATTAACGCGCGATTAACGCACGGTGAAGTTTGACAGAACGGTTGAGAGACGCATGCATCTGAATGCAGGCAGGCAGATTCCAATAGCCCCGCCTCTCTCTCATCCCCCCCCCCCCCCCCCCCCCACTCTCTCCCTACCATTCCCACACTCAGTCCGGAGTACCGTCAGTACTATAGGGCAGTTGAGCTGTGAGCAGAGGCTGAATGCCTCCGTTCGGCTCGTTATTAATGAATTTGCTTCACAATGTGTTAGATCAGAAGCTCTTTGAAGTGGGCATTGGGCAAAAGCAAAACTCTGGCAGTTTTGGTTGACAAACATAGTTAGTTAGTTGTGAAAGCTTGATGCTAATCATGCAACACAGACCATGCTAATGAGTGCTAAAGCTAATGTTGACTTGCAGGTAGGGTTGCCACCTTTGAGATCTTGAAATAAGGGACACTCTTTACGCCTGCCACGGCTTTGCGGTGCAGGCGTGTGCGGCAAGGCCGGCAATAGGTTGAAGCAATAAGTTGAAGCAATAGGTTGAAGCAATAGGTTGAAGCAATAAGTTGAAGCAATACGTTGAAGTTTCCCTTCAACTTATTGTTAATGCTATCCACAACTTTTGAAGTAGAATTTTGTTTTCCAAATGAGCATAACAACATAAAGAGTTCTGATTGTGAATCCGAGTGGTTCTTTAAATGGGCACAATATTTAATTATATTGATTTATATTTATATTAGACTTTAAAACTCAACATTATTAAACAATCAACTATAATAGTCTACTGAAATAGCAGGCTAACCTATCCCCACATCAGCAGCCAAGATGTGGGCTATTGGGCAGGTATTAGAAATACTACTGACATGACATCTTGTAAAAACACGGATAAATAAGATGATAAATAATATAAGGTCCCATACCGAATCGATCTCAGGAGATGTTTGTCAAATGTCAAATGGATTTCGCCCTTACTGGATGTTTGCGTCATGAAGAACTGAAAATGAACTGAACATGAAGAACACGAAAAGATGAAATTACCTACCTAGGTTCCATCATGGAGTCAAATCTTTCCGGTGATAAAATGGCCACCAACGTAATCAAAAAAGTCAACCAAAGAACAAGATTCCTATACAGGATCTCCTCACTGGTCAACAAAAACACCTTGAAGACCCTAACAGGAGCCCTCGTACAAGGTTTCCTCGACTATGCATGCACCTCCTGGACGGTACCACAGCACCTCAAAGGCCCTTAAAACAAGGCCAGACTTCCCAAAACAAACTGGTCAGGCTACTACTTGGCCTCACTCCCCGAACCCACCTGGCTGGAATGGCTACAGGACTCTATACTAGGAGCCCGCCCGCGGACCCCCATTAGAAAATATATGCCAGCGACCCCCATAAGAGAGGATTTTTACGCAGTGATTCTCAACCCATTTAATTTCAAGTACCAGTTTGACATGCATTAGTCTACGGACCCCCATTTAATGGCATTTCTATCTCTGGGCCCCCAATTCATATTGTAAAATCAATGTTAATTTAACTCTGTTACAGACCCATAAGGGTCCATTTGGTTCCAAACTATCATTTAGCTGGGGACCCCCTGGAACTCCCTCAAAGACCCCTGGGGGTCCCCGGACCCCACTTTGGGAACCACTGGTTTAGGCTACTTTAGGTACTGTGTGCCTCCTGCTAGAACAATTGTGCTGACTTTAATATTTCCTGTGTTTTGTTTTGTTCATTATTGTTAAATTCAGTGTTGACGTGTAGAGGCTATTTAGGAAAATAAGGAACAAACTGTGTTCCTTATTGGTTCAATAAGGGACGCATCATTTAATTCTCCAATAAGGGATGATTCTGTATTTTAAGGGACGGGTGGCAACCCTACTTGCAGGAGAGAGAGGGGCAGGGGCTCGTGTGTGTGTGTGCGCGTGCGTGCGTGCGTGTGTGAGTGTGTGTTGAGTTTATGATTTTGTTTCCCTCTTCCATGGCATTTGCAATAAAGCAAGCATTCTCCCATGTTGAGTATTTAAAACTTGAAAAGACCACCAGTGGTCCCTGAGGGGATTCCAGGTGGCCCACAGCTAAATGATGGAGGGTTGGTAACCAAATTAACCCTTATAGATCTTTAACTCTCAAGAGTTGAATAATTGTTAAACAAATGCATTACTTAAAGTTAATTTACAAGAAGTCTACACAATTAGAGAACTTAGAAAACATGTTATTTTGATCAACATACAGCCTGTTATCTCTCCTAATGGTACCAACATCAATACAGTTCTTTAGTTTGGGTCTGGAAGGCTAAATGTCATCAAATGGTGGTCCGTGGCTCAAATGCAGAATAAATAATGGACCTTGATCTTGAAAAAATCTTGAAAACCACTGATTTAAGGTATATTTAGAACGGATACAAAATATGCGATTAATTTGCGATTAACTATGGGCAATCATGTGATTAATCGCGATTAAATATTTTAATCGACTGATAGGCCTAATTTATATCAATATCCTTCTATATATCTCTCTCGCAGACTCTCATTTATTTATTTCTTACGATACATATATCCTCAGGCTCATAGTCACATGCATGTGATTTGAACATGCATGTGTACATATCTATTTGGCCAAGTAATCAGCAGTCGAGATATTAGTCTTTATACCGGTAGTTTAGTTTATAGACAGGACCATGATGATATCCTGAGTTTGACACCCCTTGAAGTAGCCAGGCAGGATACATTAATGTTTGTCTCACTACCACCAGACAGGTTAAAAGTAAAAATAAATAAAAAAAGAAGAAAGAAAATGCAAAGAAAAAGTTCCACTGCAAGAGTGTACATTGTTACTAAATGGACCCTGATTTACACTTCAGTCATAGCCTACCTTTCTTACTCCCCAAATGGCCAATTTACTCTACAAGTGTAGATCGGCTATTTGATCAGTGTATGATCAGTGTCATTTTATTAGTATAATGGTGAGGTAGCCTTGTCTCCACTCACTGGAGCTCGTTCAAAGATGTATTTCCAACACAACTGTCATGCAGAAACCCAGTAGCTATAGTCAAATGTTGGTAGATTTAATAAATGAATGCGAAATGGCTATTTTTTTATGACTGTGACTTTTGTGCCCGGACAAGCAATGTGGTAAATTATATTTACTTACGAAGTGACTCAATACGTTAATGAACTCTTTTTTTTTTTTATATATATAGACTATGGGTTTATGTATGTCTTCATTCGTTCCTTCATTTTCTATTCTTCTTATTATCTGCTTCATAGAGAGCGGAATTTGCCTTTATGCTGGTTGGAAACCCCCCCTGCCTAAGTATGACCAGCATTGGATCTCCAAGGCCTTGTTCCGGTGGACCAAAAGAAACCTAGCAACGATGGACGAGGACAAGTTGGACAGACTGGTATTACCCACCTCTGGCTCAGGGCAGGAAATCTGGTAAGATCCCTGTTTTAGAGGGATACTTTGGACACCGCCTGTTGCTCTGGATGCCCAAGAAGCTGTGGGGAGTGACGCTGCTCTGTCCACATCCAGGCTGTGGGTCAGAGCTTCTCCCTGCTGGCATGCATCAGAGGATCAGGCAGGTGGTAGGTGTGAGTGACTGCTTCTACATGGGATCTGAATATCTGTCCTGTAGGGCCTGCAAGAAAAGGCTAATCGCCTGGAGCCACACAGTAGTCTCCCAGCTCGACATTGGCCACAGAGTCCTGTTCCCTCCTGACACACAGGCTGGGGTGTGACATCGAAGTTGTGCGCATGATGCGTCAGCGAGGCCTGGGAAACAGCAGTAGCCAGCTTCAGAGGCAGTTGGAAGAGCAGCATGCCGAGTCCTGGCTTGGCAAACAGATTCAGTTCCTCACAGGCTACAAAGGAGTTAGCCGTGCCAACAGCCAACAGCTCATTCAGGTCCCATGTCCAGAGTTGCCAGCTATGCCTGTAGTGCCAAAACATCGCTGGCTGATGCAGATCTATGCACAGGATGTAATCGGCAGGCTGGAGGAAGTGAAGGCCTCCATCACCTCACTCTTCGGCCGGGTCCTCAAAATGGACTCCACAAAGAAGATTGTGAAAAAGCTGGCAGGCCAGGCTACAGGTACAGCTTCTTGGGCCACTAACGTTGGCAATGAGAACGGGCATGTCATCATGTCTGTGCTCACAGCAAAAGAGGGCTGGGGTCTGATGAAGATGACAGAGGGTCTTGTGGGGCGGTATAAGGATGCTGGGATGCCACCCCCAGAGATCCTATATGTGGACCGTGACTGCTGCGGCAACTCTCACCTCTTCAAGCTCTTTAAGAACTGGCCAGGCATGAAGATCCGGTTGGATGTATGGCACTTCATGCGGAGGATTGCCACTGCATGCTTCACAGAGTCCCATCCTCTCTACAGGAGCTTCATGGCCCGGCTCAGCCACTGCGTCTTTGAGTGGGATGCGACTGACTTGGACCGACTCAGGAAAGCCAAACGTGCAGAGCTTGAAGCAGCCAACCAGCGTCCCACAGAAGCTGACGTGACACGCCACATCACCAGATCAGAGATGCAGCTTCACTGCAGAAGAGCTGTCCGGGAACCCACTGAGATGGAGACCATGCTGAAGCAGTGCATAGAGGCTTATGATGGAGACAGGGGTCGCAATACCCTCGGTCAACCTCTCATCAACAGCCAGAGGATGATGATTGTCTTTGAGACCCAGCGCAAGCACCTCCCCTGCCTACAGGATCCATTCGATTTCCCGCTGTACACAGACTGGAACCCTGAAGAAGGCTGGCACATACCGGTTGTGCCAGAGGCTCAACTTCCCTCGAGAGTTTTCATTTGCACATGAACCGATTCATCCCAGGTGAATTGGCCACACATATGAAGACAACTATAACTAGAAAGGTCGCAATTTTTCAAAATTGCAAAGTGTGGTTGCCGCAGTCGCTTACATGGGCCCCTCCCACTAATGTTGCTAGCCAATTACAATGTCGTGTCGACCTTGTGATCCTGCGTAAGTAATTCGGAGGGGATTTATCCCCCAAAAATCATGTTTTTGCACCATACGGTTACATTTTTGGCATTTGCGGCGCCCCATATGGATGAAAATGGAATTACTTTTGGAACTTGGTTGATTGAATGTGATTAAAATGTGGGATGGATCGGACATTCTGTTCGTGATTTATGGCCTTTCTTGTAAAATAGGCCACTCCTACTATCTTCGGACGACGATTACGACCGAACGATACGCAGTACCAAAATTCTGCAGTTGGTGTTTTAATCGGATGGGTCCGGAGATCATGTGTGCCGATTTTTGTGAGATTTGGACCTGTAGGAGGAGGAGCCAAAAGTGTGTTTTGGAGAAAATTCTAATTTTGCAGGATTTCTTTCCCGGTTGAAAATGGGCGTGGCCTATATGTGGAAATGCATCATGACCCAAGGAATCCATGGAAAAATAAATTTTGATTTTACGACTTACGTTATAGGGAAAAACGCAAACTAAATTTTCTGCAAGAAACGGTTACATTTTTCGCATTTGCGGCGCCCCCTATGGATGAAAATGGAATCGTTTTTGGCTTTTGGTTGATTAAACTACCCGCGACATCTGGACATTCCGTTCGTGATTTTAGGCATTTTTTGTAAAATAGGCCCCTCCCACTAACTTCGGACGACGATTAAGGCCGAACGATACGGACAAAAAAAAATTCAAAGAAAATCTGAAAAAAATTGAAACGCAGTCCGATAGGTCCAGAGATCATGTGTACCGATTTCTGTGAGATTCGGAAAAAATCTGTAGAATCAGAAAATAAGTGTGTTTTGAAGAAAATTCAAAATGGCAATGTGATTCCTTCATGGTAAAATATCTCAATATAATTATCTTAATATAAAATAAGTATTCCAAGTATGTTGTATAATTTCAGTCTTAACACAGTCATTCTATTTACTTATATTTCAAATATTTTTCTAGTTAGTGTACACATGATCTCTGGACCTATCGGACTGCGTTTCAATTTTTGTGAGATTTGGACCTGTAGGAGGAGGAGCCAAAAGTGTGTTTTGGAGAAAATTCTAATTTTGCAGGATTTCTTTCCCGGTTGAAATGGGCGTGGCCTATATGTGGAAATGCATCATGACCCAAGGAATCCATGGAAAAATAAATTTTGATTTTACGACTTACGTTATAGGGAAAAACGCAAACTAAATTTTCTGCAAGAAACGGTTACATTTTTCGCATTTGCGGCGCCCCCTATGGATGAAAATGGAATCGTTTTTGGCTTTTGGTTGATTAAACTACCCGCGACATCTGGACATTCCGTTCGTGATTTTAGGCATTTTTTGTAAAATAGGCCCCTCCCACTAACTTCGGACGACGATTAAGGCCGAACGATACGGACAAAAAAAAATTCAAAGAAAATCTGAAAAAAATTGAAACGCAGTCCGATAGGTCCAGAGATCATGTGTACCGATTTCTGTGAGATTCGGAAAAAATCTGTAGAATCAGAAAATAAGTGTGTTTTGAAGAAAATTCAAAATGGCAATGTGATTCCTTCATGGTAAAATATCTCAATATAATTATCTTAATATAAAATAAGTATTCCAAGTATGTTGTATAATTTCAGTCTTAACACAGTCATTCTATTTACTTATATTTCAAATATTTTTCTAGTTAGTGTACACATGATCTCTGGACCTATCGGACTGCGTTTCAATTTTTTTCAGATTTTTTTGAACTTTTTTTGTCCGTATCGTTCGGGCTTAATCGTCGTCCGAAGTTAGTGGGAGGGGCCTATTTTACAAAAAATGCCTAAAATCACGAACGGAATGTCCAGATGTTGCGGGTAGTTTAATCAACCAAAAGCCAAAAACGATTCCATTTTCATCCATAGGGGGCGCCGCAAATGCGAAAAATGTAACCGTTTCTTGCAGAAAATTTATTTTGCGTTTTTCCCTATAACTCAGATAACAGATAGAAAGGTTATCTTGTCCAATTCCACCCTCATTCTTTACTAATTTAAACACTAATATCTCTAGATTTCTCTGGAACCATAAAAAAGTACGAATCTCTCTGGCCACATTGTGTAAACCTTATAACGAAGGCGGTCTAGCTCTCCCAAATTTCGAATTATATTATTGGTCTGCTCAAATTAAACGAATGACTGAATGGTTTCAGGAGACGGATGATTCCCTGTGGAAAACAATAGAATCTCATCTCAGTCACCCAATTCCACTTAAATCCATCCCTTTTATAAATAAGAGTTTGTCAGGGCTCAACAAATCCTTCGTTGTTAACGGCATTTTATCAATGTGGCCAAAATGTAAGAAATATTGTAAAATTCCAAAGAGTACATCTGTCCTTTCACCTGTTTCTCATAACCCGGATTTACCGGCAAGTCTAAGTGAGATTGGTCTGCAAAGGTGGACTAACAAAGGTTTTAACAATTTGGGCTGTCTACTCAGTAGTACAAACATTAAGTCCTTTTCAGAGGTGAAGGAGGAATTTGGTCTGTCTTCCACAAACTAATTTCAGTACTTACAATTAAGACACTTTTTACAATCTTTGATTAGGAAAAACATGTTTAGGTCTCACATAGATGAGATAGAACAATGCATCATCAACACCCAATCTATGTCAAAATTTACTTCTAATATTTATAAAACTCTTAATGGTAGAGTGACATCATCCTTCCAGCCTCTGAAAAGGATATGGGAAAAAGATTTAAATGTTGTTATTGGTCAGGAAACATGGACAACAATATGCGCAAAAGTAAATCTATCTTCACTTACTCCTAGAATCCTGGAACATAATTACAAGTTCATTTTCAAAACATATTTAACCCCTGTTTGTCTAAACAAAATGTCCAGGGAGAACTCTCCCCTATGTAACAGATGTAAACTACATTTGGGTACCTACCCGCATATGTTCTGGTTTTGTCCAAAAATAAAACCTTTTTGGCAAATAATTCACGATCAAATGGAAAAAATTCTCAAGATAAAATTGAAGAAATCTCCTCTGTTATATCTCTTGGGGGCTGACCCAAATGTAAATATGAACTCTGCCCATAGGAAACTATTTGATCTATTTAGATTCTTAGCAAAGAAATGTATCTTAATTTTATGGAAGACAGATGAGCTACCTTCAGAACATATGTGGACGGCCCAAATAATGTCACTACTACCACTTGAGAGACTTAAATATGAAACACAAAATAAGCCAGATGTATTCGTAGAGGTATGGACCCCCTTTTTGGACTATATTGAAGAGCGCAGTTGATTATATGTAGGACGAAACCCACCATCACTTTGCACACATGCATTCCACTTCCACAACCCTGTACCACTTGGGAATTATTATTATATTTTCTTTTCCTTTTTCTTTCATTTTCTTTGTTTTTAATTGTTGTTTTTATATTAGGCCTGTCAGTCGATTAAAATATTTAATCGCGATTAATCGCATGATTGCCCATAGTTAATCGCCGATTAATCGCAAATTAATCGCATATTTTTTATCCGTTCTAAATATACCTTAAATCAGTGGTTTTTAAGATTTTTCATATCAAGGTCCATTATTTATTCTGCATTTGAGCCACGGACCACCATTTGATGACATTTAGCCTTCCAGACCCAAACTAAAGAACTGTATTGATGAGAGAGATAACAGGCTGTATGTTGATCAAAATAACATTTTTTCTAAGTTCTCTAATTGTGTAGACTTCTTGTAAATTAACTTTAAGTAATGCATTTGTTTAACAATTATTCAACTCTTGAGAGTGAAAGATCTATAAGGGTTCATTTGGTTACCAACCCTCCATCATTTAGCTGTGGGCCACCTGGAATCCCCTCAGGGACCACTGGTGGTCTTTTCAAGTTTTAAATACTCAACATGGGAGAATGCTTGCTTTATTGCAAATGCCATGGAAGGGGGAAACAAAATCATAAACTCAACACAGACACACACACACACACACACACACACACACACACACACACACACACACACACACACACACACACACACACACACACACACACACACGAGAGCCCCTGCCCCTCTCTCCTGCAAGTCAACATTAGCTTTAGCACTCATTAGCATGGTCTGTGTAGCATGATTAGCATCAAGCTTCCACAACTAACTAACTATGTTTGTCAACCAAAACTGCCAGAGTTTTGCTTTTGCCCAATGCCCACTTCAAAGAGCTTCTGATCTAACACATTGTGAAGCAAATTAATTAATAACGAGCCGAACGGAGGCATTCAGCCTCTGCTCACAGCTCAACTGTGCGCAGCCCTATAGTACTGACGGTCCGGAGTCCGGACTGAGTGTGGGAATGGTAGAGAGAGAGTGGGGGGGGGGGGGGGGGGGGATGAGAGAGAGGCGGGGCTATTGGAATCTGCCTGCCTGCATTCAGATGCATGCGTCTCTCAACCGTTCTGTCAAACTTCACCGTGCGTTAATCGCGCGTTAATTAAATTAACGCCGTTAAAAGGACGTTGAGTTAACGCACGATTAACGCGTTAACTTTGACAGCCTTATTTTATATATATATTACTTTTGTTTAAGTAACTGTCTTGTATTGTCTTGTACTGTAAGTCTGTGTTGTCTTTGTGTCTATGTAAAAAAAGAAGAAAATCCTCAAAATAAATGATGATAAAAAAAAGAAAGGTTATCTTGGGATCAAATTGAAGCTTAGGGATATGGGAAGTTTTCTATATACAAGTGAGGCAGTGATTTTTATGGAAGTCCATAGGCCCAATAATTAGAAAATAAATACCACAATGAAATAAATTAAAAACATAATTATATAAATACAAAATACAATTAAATAAATAAAAAATACATTTTATAAATAAATGTATTTATTTATTGTGTAATGTTTTTTATATCATTGGGGTTTCTATTTATTTCTTTGTGTTTCTTATTTATTTCATTGTGTTTCTTATTTATTTCATTGTGACTTTTAATGTCCACTTATATATATTACATGATGCCACTTTTAGCTATTTAATCAAGTCCATAGGCCCAAAAATTAAAAAATAAATATTGCAATGAAATGAATAAAAAACGCAATGAAATAAATACAAAATGCAATTTAATAAATAAATAAATGTATTTATTTTTGTTGTGTTTTTAATTTAATTGTGCTTTTTATTTATATCATTGTGTCTTTACTTATTTCATAGAGTTTTTTTTATTTAACTGTGTTATATATATCATTGTGTTTTTTATTTCATGCTGACTTTTCATAATCATGGCTTTTTCATAAGAATGGCTTCCATTTACCGAATAATGGTCGACATCGCCGTCTGTCAATCAACAGGAATGGGGCGGGTTCATGGGCGGGGTCTACATTTAACACCCATTCAAACCAAAGCAACAGATCGCTGAGAAGCCGACTCCTGGGTGTCTCGTGCCCAGGTGGGGGTCCGCGGGGGTCCGCGGGGTATCTCGGCCGTCCCTTGGCCGTTTCGGACGGGGGGAATCTCGTTCGAACCGGGCCGCCGTCCCGGACGCGCTCCCGGGGGTCTCGTGCCCAGGTGGGGGTCCGCGGGGGTCCGCGGAGTATCTCGGCCGTCCCTGGGCCGTTTCGGACGGGGGGAATCTCGTTCGAACCAGGCCGCCGTCCCGGACGCGCTCCCGGGGGTCTCGTGCCCAGGTGGGGGTCCGCGGGGGTCCGCGGGGTATCTCGGCCGTCCCTGGGCCGTTTCGGACGGGGGGAATCTCGTTCGAACCGGGCCCCCGTCCCGGACGCGTTCCCGGGGGTCTCGTGCCCAGGTGGGGGTCCGCGGGGTATCTCGGCCGTCCCTCGGCCGTTTCGGACGGGGGAAATCTCGTTCGAACCGGGCCGCCGTCCCGGACGCGCTCCCGGTGGTCTCGTGCCCAGGTGGGGGTCCGCGGGGTATGCACACACACGCACGCGCATTTTGGACGGGGGTGGGTTCGTTGGAATCGTGTCACCCCGCTGGGGTGTTTTTGGGGGTCTCAAGGTTCGGGGACCCCTGGCGAACCCCAGGGACCCCCACATGGTAACTGTCATTTCTCAACCGTTTTCTTCTAGGGGCTATATCTCCATGGGGAAATGATATTAGAAGCCCATCTTTGGATATGTTATAGAGCTCGTCGAGATGAACAATTGTTTCTCTACGACATTTCTACGCAAACTCTATAATTAGCCAACCAGGGGTCAATTAAGGCACTTCTGGTTCTCGGATTGAGATATACATATTCTGATTCAGCGCCATTGATTTATTGGGGGTAGAAGGAGTTTTGGAGCAAAATGACAAAAAATCGAGAAAATATGTTTTTTTTTTTAACTTTCAAACAGCAATTTCACCCATTTCTAAGTCTTCTAGACATCTAACACCATTAGATTTACCTTACTTGACATAGGGGGGGAAGTGTATTTAGATTGATTTTTAGTGGCCTCCAACGCGTTCAAATCAATTACAAATCCAAAATGTGTCCGTTTGTTTTGAGCAGGACATTTTTTTCTTTGTCTCATCAAGCTGAATCCATTGAACTTGGTCCTGAGTCTCTACGACACTTCTAACTATCAAAGGTCACGCCCGTGACCCGTGTGCGGCGTCGAGCCCCTTTTAAGCTATAGTCGACAGGGAAAAAACATTTTTTCTAAAACAAAGGGTGTCTATCCATGTCTGAAGCACGGGGAATCCAATGGAATTGGTTTAAAGTCTCTACGACACTTCTAAATATTTTAAACCTTTTTTTAGACACGTTTTTTGGACCCCACAAACACAAATATATATATTTGTTTACAAAAACGACTTAGTCTGACTCACTTTTTCACGCTGGATTTAATGGAATTGGTCCCGTTGAAAAAAAATGTTTTGTTATTTGTCTAGCCTCTCTAAGGCCTCTAAGTCAAAAACCATTGGATATTAGGGGCCCATCTTTTAGTATGTTATATAGCTTGCCAGGACGAACAATCTGATATGTGTTTCTCCACACACGGTCATGTGGTTCAGAAAACTAGGGTTCCCACAAAGGTCGAAAATGGGGTCCCCGAACCTTCAGACCCCCCGCCCTCCCTCATACACACGCGTGTGTGTGCGCGCTTGCGTGTGCATACCCCGCGGACCCCCACCTGGGCAGGCCCGGCGCCAGGATGAAATGCCGGAGGGGTCAATTGAGATTTTTGAGGGGGCAATATTATTATGTTGCTAAAGCAAGCAGGCAGTGTCAGTTCTATGACTCAGCTGGTCATATGCAATATTGGAATGTTAGCACTGCCCCGCCAGGGGGGCTCCAGATTTTTTATTTTAATTTGCGATGAAAATGCTTCAATCTGGTGCACTTTGAGATAAAAATGAAGAGGCTAGATCTATAAAGAACTACACACATCATATTAGATTATTATCATCTTTACTGTGCTATTATTGCCATTTGCCAACATCACAGTAGGCTACAAAACAGGGGTGGGCAACTTTGATGATGGAGAGGGCCACTATATTTCAAACTCACTCCAGAGGGCCACAATGCATATAGTCAAGAGTAGCTGATCTACAAGCTCAAAACGTGCCGCAGTGCGATGCATTTTGAGCTTGTAGATCTGCTTTTTTGCTATTTTTTTAATTGGAATCCTGAATTATTTTCACCTATTTTTTAATTGGAATCCGGAAAAGTTATATTTTTTATTTAATTTCAAATACATTTATATGTTATGTTAACTTTATGATTATGAACTGAAATGCAAATATTGGACATAAAAAAGGCTAGTACTAGTCATTAAGCTACTAATATAGATTGAAGTAATTAAAGTGGGTCATGTTTGCATGTTTGGAATTGTAACAGCTGAAATCAATAACATATCAGTATTCTGATATGAACCTGCAGACCGCATTGCCACTTGCTCTGATCCACTGCATCAATAGCACCCCTCCCCCCCAATGGCAGACCATCATATGTCAAGGTGCCAGACTTGGATGGTTAGAGCGGCGCGATTACATACAAAGTCAATGCAAGACGAGAATTGCACGAACGGGCGAGACCTGATGCGGCACAAACGGGACGAACAGAGGTGAATATATATTCAGGTCCAATTCCTCATGGGGGCCGAGATCCCTTTTCCAATTCCTCATGGGGGCCCTGGCCCCCCGGCCCCCACAGACTCTACGTCACTAATTAGAAAAAAAAAAAAAAAAAAAAAAAAACGTTTTTTCCGCGAGATACCCCGCGGACCCCCGCGGACCCCCACCTGGGCACGAGACCCCCGGGAGCGCGTCCGGGACGGCGGCCCGGTTCGAACGAGATTCCCCCCGTCCGAAACGGCCGAGATACCCCGCGGACCTCCGCGGACCCCCACCTGGGCACGAGACCCCCGGGAGCGCGTCCGGGACGGCGGCCTGGTTCGAACGAGATTCCCCCCGTCCGAAACGGCCCAGGGACGGCCGAGATACCCCGCGGACCCGCGCGGACCCCCACCTGGGCACGAGACCCCCGGGAGCGCGTCCAGGACGGCGGCCCGGTTCGAACGAGATTCCCCCCGTTCGAAACGGCCCAGGGACGGCCGAGGGGTCCACTTCCTGGTCTGCAGCCAGACACTCTTGCTACAGACAGACCAAAGTAATCCAGAGCAAGGGATTACCCAACCAGAAAATAGGTCCCGCCCTATGGTCCCGCCCCGTTCCTCTTGATTGACAGACGGCGATGTCAAGACATTATTCGGTAAATGGAAGCCATTCTTATGAAAAGACAGCATTAAATAAAAAAAACATTAAATAAATACTAAAAATAAATAAATAAAAAGCACAATTAAATTAAAAACTCAAAAAATAAATAAATGTATTTATTTATTAAAATGCATTTTGTATTTATTTCATTGCGTTTTTTATATAAAATTGTATAATTTATTTATTTAATAGTGGATTTTATTCATTTCATTGCAATATTTATTTTTTAATTTTTGGGCCTATGGACTTGATTAAATAGCTAAAAGTGGCATCATGTAATATATATAAGTGGACATTAAAAGTCACAATGAAATAAGAAACACAATGAAATAAATAAGAAACAAAGAAATAAATAGAAACCCCAATGATATAAAAAACATTACACAATAAATAAATACATTTATTTATAAAATGTCTTTTTTATTTATTTAATTGTATTTTGTATTTATATAATTATGTTTTTAATTTATTTCATTGTGGTATTTATTTTTTAATTATTGGGCCTATGGACTTCCATAGATTTTCACCATATGTGTTGGAAAATAACCACCTTTGTTGTTATTAGTCAAGCGGACAGCATCTTTTTTTGTTTTTCTGGGGATAATGTAGGTCATATTTAAAACTATAATGGTAGCAACCCCCCAAATCCTATTCCTCTACTTACCCCTATGTGCCAGGATACTCCATGACAAATTTCAGACTTCCATGTCTATTTATGTAATTTTAGTGAATTAATATTTGCCTTTACACAATTTCGCCAGAGCCATATACCAAAAAGGGGGTTTTGAGGTAGGTGGGACATTTTGACAACGTTTTATCATAGCTCATCATTTTCAGCACATTTTTTCCAATAAGAAAACACTGATTAGAAGTATATTTCCGGGGGGTGCATGATACCCCCCTCTTCCCACTGTACTAAAATAACTTGAAGCTACTGGGAAATGTACTTCAGTTCAGCTAGCATGATGCAACTTGTAGCATGATGCAACTGGTGTTGTTCAGAGTTTACCAACCTGCAGTGTGTAGATCGATGTCAACATCAATGTCCAGCACTTTGTTTTGTTTCTCCAGCAGAGTTTCTAGTGTCTCCATCTCTCTCTGAAATAGGTTGCACATGACCTGAGCAGCCAAACTGAGGCGCTCCAACACAAACACTCTGACATCAAGCTTCACACAACAAACATCAGCACCACCACTCTGCTGCTGTTTGTCCAAAACACACAATATGTCCTCTCCCACCGACGTCATGTGTTCATGTATCTTCAGCCATACAGACTCCATTTGACACGTTTTGACCTCCATTATGAGACGTTGTTTTTAGCAACAATCCGTTTATTTCACACCACGATGAAAAACAACCACAGAGCTAAAGGCTAACAAACTCCATGCTGCCTAAACGCTGTACCTGCACAACCCTGCTTCTGGGTCAAAGTGTTTATGCATGCGCAACAAACGATCCATGCACTGTTGCCTTAATGTCTTTCGCCCCCTGGTGGTGGAGGTGTGTAACTGTCACTAAATTAAAATGATACGATGTATGATATGAATATGTAACAGGGGTTGCGTTTTGCAACTACCTTCAAATTCCACTATAGTAGGGCCGTGCAGAGAGCACTGAGGGAGCAGGGGCTCAAACACCAGAAAAGGGCACATGTGTGTGTGCTCGTAGCGCCCGCCGATTTTTGGGGTCTTTTTGTGGGGTCCGTCCCTTATGCCATTTCATGTCATTGGACAGTAAAATAAGCAATACGTTATCATTAGTCTGAAACTAAAACTGACTGATGGCAGCCAGCACATTTAAAGTATAATTATAAATAATAATTATAAATAATAATTATGATAGTGGAATTATCATTAGGCCTACTTGTCAAATGTTCGTCTTGAAGGGCCAATGGCCCTAATTGGCTCCCCACATAAGCCCTTGTTGGCCCCCACATAAGCCTTATTGGCCCCCCGGGGCCCCCCATTGGCCGCCCACATGCCCTTATGTGGACAGAAAAAAATAAAAATAAATTTGTTTTTTTGTTTTTTATTTGGAAGGGGCACTTTGAGGCAAAAGGGCAGTGGCTCAAGCCCCCCTAGCCTGAGGTGTAAAAACAGAGTGAGGGGCGCTCTTATCATCGTACATCATCATGAATCATCTTATAGCCTGCTACTGGCCAATCATTCAGAATGCCTGTTGCCACAAATTTACATCATATTTGGCGGACATTTCACCTAATTTCTCCTTTCATTGTCAATGGCAAATATTGAGATGTGTGGGGTCAAAAGCTGTATATAGGAGGCCCTCAAAAAATCACACCTGTGTGAAGTGAGGGGCGCTCTTATTTGTACATCATCATACATCATCTCATTCCGGCTAATCAGAATGTACGTCCTCACTTTCGTCTTCAATGTTTGTGTTTACGCAATGTTTGTGTTTCCACAAACACTCAAAACTAGTCATTCATTTTCAATGGCATTTAATGTTTGTGCTGGGACAGTTTGTGTTTACACACAACCTCACAGATGGACATACCGTAGGACGGGCTAGCGCCCCTCTAAAATACAAAAATAAAGATACAAGTTGCTCAGGACGTCAGCTAGAGTGAGCAACCTGACATTCTCCATATTTGGACTTAATCTTTGACACAAAACTCTTTATATGGGCAGATATCGACTTCCTTCTTTACACTTCACCTCGGACTCAAACACTCAAAGCTTTGAGTGTTTGAGTCCGACGTCACGCTGACACCGTTATGGTGCGGGAGCGACACGGTATAAGAATGTCAAGCGGAGTCACAGAGCTGGACAATGTGGGAGCAGCGAGCTTGAAGCAGCAACAGAGACAGACATTCTTTAAGAGCTCTAAGCAGCAACAGACATTGTTTAAGAGCTCTAAGCAGCAACAGAGACAGACATTTTTTAAGAGCTCTAAGCAGCAACAGAGACAGACATTTTTTAAGAGCTCTAAGCAGCAACAGAGACAGTCATCCTTTAAATGACCATATAATCTTCATATAATAGGTCCTCACTAATAATCATCTACTCGGTCTGTGTCTCATAGGAGGGCTGTGGGCAGTTCAGAAACCGTCTTCCAGTGACATCATCGATGGCGAATACAAGCTAATAGAAAATGCAGGCTTTCTAGTCCTGAAAAGTTGCAATGCAAAAATGGAAGCCATCGTTCTCATGATAATGAAAATCTAAACATTTTTGTAAAAATCTTGTTTAAAAAAAAATCTGCCTAATGATGATGTCACTGGAGGACGGTTTCTAAACTGCCCACAGCCCTCCTATGAGACACAGACTGAGTAGAAATAAATTGTGCCATTTTATCATGATTATTAGTTAGGACCTATTATATGAAGATAGGTTGAAAAGTGGTGAAGTGGTCCTTTAAGAGCTTGAAGCAGCAACAGAGACAGACATCCTTTAAGGGGCGATTCACACTATGGTCCCGGGTGCGCACTCGAGACCACTTGGCAGATGTTGTGGTAGTGTGAATGATGCGTACGGTTCCCGGGAGCGGATCGCCCAACCGTCCCCGGGACCGCATGGGGGGTGGGTCTCTGGACCGTTGAAGTGTATTCAGATACGGATCAAGATATGGGTCCATTTGGTTTCATCTTATGCACTCAATAATTATATTGTTGTTAAACAACTGCATTACTTAATTTACAAGAAGTCTACACAATTAGAGAATGTAGAAGAATTGTTATTTTGATCAATGTGTGCCCGTTGTCTCTTATTGCTGAAAAAACAACATATTCTAAGTCTTGGGTCTGAGAGGCTAAATGTCATCAAATGGTGGTCCATATGGCTCAAATGCAGAATAAATAATGGGCCCTGATGTAAAAAGTGTTGAAAACCACTGATCTAAAGGATAAGCCTCTTGAGATGCATCATCTCGTTTTAGAGGGGGTCCTCGGGCATTTGTCCATAACGTTGACATTAATGTTGTAGTTCTTGCGATCCACTTATTTGAGACATAAAGCATCACAGAGCTCTACTACTATAACTACTGGGACATTCCTGTTCATGAGATCTGCAGTGCTCCTGGTCTCCAGAAGTCACTGGCTTTCACTCACTGCAGGTGACTGTGCTTGTTCAGATTGCTCCTTTGTCCAGATTGCTCCTTTAGGGGGAGATGATTTTGGCTTATTTGGGCACCATCTTCCTGCCTACATGTAGGCTAGTAGGATGCTAAGCTACTTGGCTGCCAGTCTGTCGTTTGTAAGTTTGCTTGACAGTGACGCTGGTGTCATGTGGCGCGGTAGTTTCCGTTCTTTTTGCATGTGCACAAATGGTCCCCCCACCCATGTTTCCTTTTTTATTTTCTTTAACTGTATGATGATTTCCTGTTTTTCATAGAAGTGTATATTTGTACATCTTTAAATGTTCTGATAAATTGAAAATGGACCCACCGAATCCCTTGTACCAAATCAGCAGATCCAAAACGACAGGTTGGTAGCTGGGGTGATGGAGGGTGAGCAGCAACAGTTTAAGCAGACAGCAGTGCAGCAGCAGTATCAGTGTGCAGCAGCAAGCAAGCAGGATGAACAGTGCAAATTAGTTCCAGTTTAAATAGCCGGTATGAAACTGGAATGAGTGTGTGATTGCATGGATGAAGTGAATCATGTGAATGAGAACGTGACGCTGAGGCAGCCCAATTTATGGCTGGCAGCAACTGCACTGAGTTTCCTGACTGAACTTGCTGTATGTGACAAGCGCGATGTGTAACTGACATCAGTGTAAAGAAGGAAAGTCAGAGTCTGCAGCGATCTGGTTGGTCAGTAAGTTAAGACTCTTTCTCACTAAGGGCAGACTCTCGGGCCCAGATGACATCATTGATGAACTTAGTTTGTATTTAACAGGTTTACTGCCACCTGCTGGACGCAAAGCCAACCTCAGACTGCTGAGGGCTCTGTAGGTGAGTCAATTTAGGAAGAAATATCCCTTAACCTCCAAAAAATCGATACAAAAGGTTTTTCAATGGATTATGGTAGTATTGGGCATGCTAAATAACATACTAAAAGTCTACCAAAATCTACTCTCCAGAAAGCCATCATTTTCAAGATTGCGTCCCAGACAGAGTTTAAAATGGCCATATCTAAAATGGGAAAACATTTGCAAAGTATTTTTCAACTTATTCTAGTACCTCTGGACATGCTTAAGAACATACTACAAATTTATGAAAATATACCTTTGGGAAAGGCGTCATTTCCAAGATGGCATTAAAAATGGCAGGCTTATAAAGCTTATAAACGGCTATACTGTATATCTCATTTGAAAAAATATATACAAAGGGTTTTTCACTTGATTCTTGTACCTGTAGACATGCTTATGAACATACAAAAGATTTAGGAAAATACACCTTCCGGAAGGCTTCATTTTCAAGATGCCTTTCAAAATGGAAGCCGGCACCGCTATACTGTATATCTCAATATAAAAAATTGATACAAAAGATTTTTCACTTGATTCTGGTAGTATTGGCCATGCTAAATAAGATACTAAAAGTCTACCAAAATCTACCTTCAGGAAAGGCTTCATTTTCAAGATGACGTCCAACATGGCAGCCGTGGCAGCCAGCCAAGCTTAAATTGGCTATACTGTATATCTCAATAGAATATAGTTATATGAATGATTTGTCACTTGATTCTGGTACATGTGGACATGCTTATGAACATAACAAAAATCTAGGAAAATATACCTTTGGGAAAGGCTTAATTTTCAAGATGGTGTCCAACATGGCGTCCGGGAGCTTTAAAATGGCTATATCTCAATCCATCTTGAAAATGAAGCCTTTCCTGAAGGTAGATTTTGGTAGACTTTTAGTATGTTATTTACAGTAGCATGGCCAATACTACCAGAATTAAGTGAAAAATCCTTTGTATCAATTTTTTCTATTAAGATATACAGTATAGCGGTGCCGGCTTCCATTTTGAACGCCATCTTGAAAATGAAGCCATCTGTTCCCAATGAGGCAGCCTGCTCATATCTCACCTTTGGAGGAGAGCTGGCTTGCAGAGCATGGCTTAAAACTTAGGCTGATCGGCTGTGGGGCCAATAGGGCTATACTGTAGGCTACTGTATATTGATCACAACATGAACGCCAGACATGCATGCCTCGGTAACTCCAAATGTCCCGTGAATCATTTAATATTTCATGACGACATATCATATCATCACAAGAACTCATCAGTGGACTTACCATCTGACAAAGAAATTATAGCTGTGTTGTGTGTCCAGATTTGATCCATTTCCCCAGTCATTCCGACATACGACAGTGATATGATATTAATCAAATAATAATCATAAGCTCTGATGAAATATATCAAGACCCGGCCCACAACAGCCCTGCAATCAGGCTCAGCCCTGTTGGCACAACAGGTTGTGTGTCGGTCTGGCGAGTGGGAGACTGGGGTTCAATCCCCGCTACCTGCAAAACACTACATCTGCAAAGGGGAATGAGTGAGCAATTGTTCAATATAAATGGCTTTTATAATATTCTTGCCAAGTTGTATTAGCCTTTAGTCTTGAGGTCAAACTTAAATCAATTAACTTCTTTCTCATTATACGTGAAAAAAGGATATCCTACAGATTGCTACTTTATTAACAAGTGGATCCATCGTATAGGGGCTTGCTTGCCAAAATAAGCTGATCTACAAGTGTAACGCGGTGCACAACAGACACGCTGTTATCTTGTAGATCTGTCCATTTGAAACATGTTAGTAACGTGTTCCGATAGCGACCATAAACATCATCACGTTAGATTAAACGGGCGTGTATGTTCTACGCGAGGCAGAACCTACAAGGTGGAAACGCTTGGTAAAGAGGGAGTCCGCTGACTGTCAGGTTCATGAGCTATACCTTTTTTATATTCGAATTTTCACTTGAGTGCTAAAGTGCCACCCTTTGGCCAATGGTTGTGGGCCTCACCGTTTAAAGTAGCATAGCCCTCTACCATATTGCCAAGTTTTGCAAAAAACGACTGCACAGTTAAGCCAGAACTGCAAGTTTTGGCAGCCTCAGCCGATCTGCGTTGCTGTACGAACAATAAGGGATCTTTCCCCATCGGACTTGACCCCAAATAATTATAACAATAATAATAACAAATAATAATAATGGATGTAATTAAAATAATAATAATAATAATAATAATAATATTAATACCTTGAGTATAGGTAGTACAGGTTAAAGAAAAAAATAAAATAAAAATGAGAAACTGTAGCAGTTGTAGGCAGTTTGCAGAATATGAAAGAACCTTCATTCCAACAGACGCAAACTAGTTATTTATTTAGTCAACCAATGTTAGTACTTTTAACATTGGTTCAATATTTATAAAACACAGACACATTTAACCACTTTCACTTTCCAAATCCTGAAAAAAAAGAAAACAGAAAGAAACAAAATACTGAAGAAACAAATCTAATGTGCAGGAAAATGTGTTAACATAGCATCACACTTGGTTTATGAATCTACACGCTGACAATGAACATGCTAGTATGTGTGGGATACAACCACAACAAATGTGACAAATCTCTGCCAATGCCAAACCTTCTGTTGCCATTGAATTGTTTTGAGTTTCCAAACGTATAAAGGTATAACGTCTGAAACATCCAACGGTATAATTAAACAGTGTTACCATAGAGAAATAATCTACCAAAGACAAAAACTTTCTCTGCCATGTTTATATAGGTTTTACATACAAAAAGATAACAAGAAACTAAATTGTGGTGGTCTTTAAATTCAGATGGTGACAAATAATAACAATAAACTAAAAATAATTGGGCCAAACAAATTAGAAGAAAAAAAGGGTTTTTCTTATTTCTAATGATTTGTCCGGACCAACATTTTTTGTCATTGTCATGATTTGTCACAATCTGAGTTGGCATTTTCCGATGCTTAAAAGGTCTTTAAATAAATATGTGTTGATATGTCTATGGGGAAATGAATCGGAACTTCTCTTCTGGTGCCGTCTTCGTTCTGAAAGGGGCGGGACTTTGACAATATATTGTCAGATTATGTGATTCCACTGCTTTAGTATCTATCATCTGTCATTGTCATCCTGGAATAGAATGAATGATGTTATATCATGTGTCAACTCAAATGGGTTCATGGGGAAATGTGCATTTATTACTATTACAACTAACCACTTCTTCCCTGTATGATTCCTCCTCATTATCCTCAGATGTGCATTTTGACCCAAGCATTTGGCACCAACTGCAACTAAAGGGTTTCCTCCCTGTATGAGTCCTCATGTGTCTATGGGCTTTGCCCTTTCATGAGTCCTCGTGTCTTTTTAGATGATCACTCGTAGCAAAGCCTTTACCACACACGTTACAAGTAAAGGGCTTTTCCCCTGTATGAGTCCTCATGTGTGTTTTTAGATGACCACTCATAGCAAAGGCTTTACCACACACGTTACAAGTAAAGGGCTTTTCACCTGTATGAGTCTTCATGTGTGTTTTTAGATAACCACTCATAGCAAAGGCTTTACCACACATGTTACAAGTAAAGGGCTTTTCCCCTGTATGAGTCCTCATGTGTGTTTTTAGATCACCACCCTGAGCAAAGCCTTTACCACACACATTACAAGTAAAGGGCTTTTCCCCTGTATGAGTCCTCATGTGTAATTTTAGATTACCGATGTGAAGACAGCCTTTACCACACACGTTACAAGTAAAGGGCTTTTCCCCTGTATGAGTCATCATGTGTGTTTTTAGATGACCACTCATAGCAAAGCCTTTGCCACACACTTTACAAGTAAATGGTTTTTCCCCTGTATGAGTCCTCATGTGTGTTTTTAGATCACCACTATGAATAAAGCCTTTACCACAAACTGTACAAGTGAAGGGCTTTTCCCCTGTATGAATCATTGAGTGCTTAGTCAGATTTGCCTTACGATTAAAACATTTGCCACAGTCTGTACAACTAAAGCGTTTCTTCCCTGTGTGGCTCCTCATGGAGTGAATATGTTTTGATGATTTTAAGTCCTTGGACAGCTTGCTGCTCAAAGACAATCTTTGTCCTTCCACATGTTGTGTCTTGTGTGACTTCAGTGTGTTTAAAGTTGACTGACCTTCACTGGGCTCCTGCCACTCATCACTGTCTTCAGTGTCAGATACAGAACAGTGTGAAGAGAGGAGCTGGTTGTCACTAGTTGGTTGTGATGTTCCACAGTCCTCTACATCAGCTTGTGTTTTCATGTGTTCGGTTGAGGTTCCGGCTACAGGCTCTGTCTCTCTGTTTTCATCATCATGATCATCTTCACTTTTCACTGCTAGTAATGTCAATGTTGACCCATCAGCCTCCATTGGTCTTTGAAGTAGCTCCTCTTTAGTCTGTGGTGGTTGAGGTTCCTCCTGGACCAGACTGGAGCTCCTCTCCGGTTGTTTAGTGAAAACCTCCTCTTTACACACAGGGAGGTGCGGGACGGCTAGAACAAAGACACAAAGAGAGAAAAACATTTAATGTTTGCATTTTTGGAGGAACATCATCTTCTCCATTTCTAATCAAAGACAGTTTTCAGGGCTTGACATTACATTTTTGAGCCACTTCTCATTTGGACAAGAACATTTACTTACTTGTCCAAGTAAAGATTTTAGAAGACATATTTTGTTTGTATTGATTATAATGTTGCATTTAAATAGTTACAAATAAGTAATACGTGTTCAACAGAAGGTTATGACAAAATTACACTACAAGAAAAAAAGAAAAGACAACTGAAACAATTGACACAAACTCAAACTGGTTGTTGGAAGTTTCAACAAACATGTTCCAATAATACAATCATTTTTTAGTGTGTCATACATATAGTGTGTAGTGGTGACTCCAGGTCTCAATCTTGAATTGATGCATGATTTGTATAAATTCAATAATATCAAAAAATTACAATTTATAAAAAAAAAAATATATATACCATTTTTACTAGGACTCCCACCCGTGGGTCCTGGGACCCACTGCAGACCTAACAACATCACTGTGGTACATTCTGTTTCCTAGACATGCTCTCTACCCATTCAGCTATGGCTGTCCCCCTCTAAGGCAGGGGTTTTTGGCCGGGGACCCCCGGAATTGCTTTGGCAATGTCTCGGGACCCCCGCCCGCCCCCTCCCGACCTCCAATATAAATTGACTGCTACAATAACCTTAATAATAGAGACAATACACCATAAATAAATACTGAAACCAGATATAATCATTAGGGAGGTGTATGCATGCACTATGTGTACCATGTAAACTCTTCATTTCCATTTCCCAGCCATTCAGTTGCAAAAAAAGATTATTATTATTTTTTTAATAATTTGGGGACCCCCCAAAATAATTTGGCGACCCTCCGAGGGGTCCCGGCCCACAGGTTGAGAACCCCTGCTCTAAGGAAGGACAATATAATTCACTAGAACCAGGGATGGGTGTTTTCTGTGTATCTACAATGGTTAAAATGGAGTTTGAAGTTACAATGGGCTTGTCTGATAAAAATAAATATAGTAGACGATAACAATACCCACAATTATTTTGAAAGTGAAATATCCCTTTATGTAAGTAAGTAAACAAAACAGCACATACCTATACGGTACAACTTTACTACAGGTTGCATCTTTGCATCAAACAGTCCACGTCTCTGGTCCACCTCTGGCTGTTCCTCTGACAACGTTGAATGTCTTTTGGAGGCCATCTCTCTAGATACTGTAGACCTCTCCCTGTGGTTCTCTGTGGAAATCACCAGTAAAAACAAGGATTTACTGAACAACTGAACAACCAGGAGTAGTCTGGTGACCACCGGATAGACGGGTGAAAGCCGGAATGTAGACGGCACCCGGGAGCAGTATGGGTTGGCGCCCCAGCCTGTGTCTTCCGTGAGGAGGAAGCCCAACACACCCACGGTGAGGCCTTTAGGAGGGCCATTCAAGCTGCAAGCGGAGTCTGCAGCACCACCGTTGCCCAGGTTGAGCCTGCAGCACCACCGTTGCCCAGGTGGAGCCTGCAGAACCATTGTGGCTCAAGAATCCACCACTCCTGAATGAAGTGTCTGGTGCTGATTGATGATTAGAACCTTCCTGGACAGATCACTTAACCCTTTGAGTGGACCAGTACCATGTCTCGTGCTTAAAGTCTCACGCACAAATATCTTAATAGCTAAACATGATTATGGGTTCAAACTTGTTGTTCTATACTTATGTAGTGGCACAAGCGGAAACATGCTGTGTGTCTGTGTCTTTTAGGGGACCATGAGTTACCAAACTATATTTGTATCCTTACAGTTTCTGTCTTGTTAAAATAATACTAATAAAAACATCATTGTGTTTTACCTGAGAGAGTATTGCACCACATCTTCCTACGTAGTAATGTCAAAGTTGACTCACCAGTCTCCTCTTCCTGTTCCTCATTAATCTGTGGAGGTTGTGGTTCCTCCAGGACCAGACTGGATCTCCTCTCCTGTTGTTCCTCTTTAATCTGTGGAGGGTGTGGTTCCTCCAGGACCAGACTGGATCTCCTCTCCTCATATTCAGATGAAACCTCTTTACACACAGACAGGACGAGGGGAGAGACGGTAGCATCAGCAGAGCAACTCAAAGTGCTTTTGTCAACTCAAAGATTATTCTCCTATTCGTTTTGTCAGGATCGTTTAAAAAATTAGTGTCTCGAGTCTCTTCACAATGCCTCGCAGAGCAACGTGTTGAGTAGAGCCCAAAATCGGTCTCAACGATGTATCCGTCATTGTTGGCGCCGATGCCCGACATCGGACATTATTTCACCGATGTGGCCAAAAGTTTTTTTAATCATCATTAATGTAATCTACCCCCAACCACCCCTTTTCCCCCTCACTGTATATTTCCCTTTTTACCTCCTTGATGATGAATTCCTGTTGTGTTCTTTGGAAAAATAGAAGTGTATATTTGTACATCTCTAAATGTTTTGATGAATTGAACAAGATGGACCCTCTGGTAAACAAGTGTAATGCTTTTATTGGGTCGTCCACTCACAGTTAACAGTTTTTGTAGTTGTTTTTGAGTTGTTACCTGAGAGAGTATTGCACCACATCTTCCTACGTAGTAATGTCAAAGTTGACTCACCAGTCTCCTCTTCCTGTTCCTCTTTAATCTGTGGATGTTGTTGTTCCTCCTGGGCCAGAATGGATCTCCTCTCCTCATATTCAGATGAAACCTCTTTACACACAGACAGAAGGAGGAGAGAGAAGGTAGTGTGGTAACTTCACATCAAGAAAGGCACAAACTCAGTCTTTATGTCTTTGACGCTTTATATCAGATTTGCAGATCAAACAATACAGAAACCATGTGGGATTCAATATGGCTACTTTTCTCCATCACCCTAGGCAACCTGGAAGTGAACCCATTTAACATGACCATAGGAACCTGGCAAACTGCCAACAGCACCATCTCCTGTCCTGATATAGTATAGGCTATAGGAAAACCATGGCATGATCATTATAGCAAGACCATACACTATACAGTATATAACACTTCTCCCCCCTTAGATTTCAACCTCAAACTGCAAAAAGACAAAAATATTTTTATTTTCCTTTGCTTCACCCATCTACAAGTGCATACATAATATTTACACACCCCCATCATATACAAGTGCATCTTTTCTTTTCTTTTTCTTTTTTTCACCCCACAATATTCAAAAATAAACACTTAAAGAACCAGTCTGTCGGGAGGTTTACGAGCACGCTGTGATTTGCGCACTACAGGTGTTCTCACAGTCACTGGTGTAGGTGGTTTTGGAGGGACTGGTGATGGGGGCAATAGAGGGGCCTGTGCATATGTGGAAGAATTGTCATTTTGTTCAGGGGGCATAGGCACCTCTGCCAGTGTCTCTCTCTCCGGTACAGGCATGTTTCCGCCTGCTCCCTCAATAGGGTAACTCACCAACGGCAACTGTGTGACTGTCTCTGTGTTTGGACCTGCATCATAACGCAGGCGCACATGATCTTGATGTCTGCGGAACTCCCGTCCGTCCCTCAGCTTGACAACATGTGAGACTGGACCACTCTGCCTATGGATGACCCCAGGCAGCCATTTCTGGTTGTTGTTATGGCTAAAGTCCTTCACATAGACATTGTCACCTGGTTTCAACTGTCTCTCTCGGGCATGTTGATCATGTCCTTCCTTCATTTTCCCCTGTTTTCTCTCCACCTTTGCCTTCAGGTCTGGACGCAGCAGGTCCAGTTTTGACTTGGGCCGACGCCCCATCAACATCTCTGCTGGTGTGCGTCCAGTTGTTGTCTGTGGAGTGAGGCGGTAATTAAACAGGAAACGTGACAGCCTGGTGCTAATGGAGTCTCCTGTCAACCGCTTCAGGCCCGCCTTCACTGTCTGAACAGCTTTCTCTGCCAAACCATTTGAAGCAGGATGGAAAGGAGCCGTCCGGATGTGACGAATGCCATTCTGCTGCATGAAATCATTGAACAGCTCACTGGTGAACGTCGGGCCATTATCGCTCACCAGAGAATCAGGCAAACCATGAACTGCAAACACTTGCCTGAGTTTGTCTATGGTGACGGGGGCTGTGATGTTGCTCATGATGTGGGCCTCTATCCACTTGGAATGGGCATCTACCATTATAAAGAACATCTGCCCCATAAACCGGCCTGCAAAGTCCACATGTAGCCTAGACCATGGCCGGTCTGGCCACTCCCATGGGTGCAGCGGTGCTGGTGGTGACATGTTCTGGTTGATCTGGCATTGTGTGCATGATTTCACCTTGTACTCCAGCTCCAGATCCATTTTCAGCCACCAGACGTAGGACCTTGCAAAGCTTTTCATCCGAGACACACCTGGATGAGTCTCGTGTATCTCCTCCACAATCCGTGGACGAGCCGGGGGTGGCACGACCACTCTCCCCCCCACAGAATGCATCCATCTTGCAAACTCAGTTCTGTCTTGCGTTTTGCATAGGGTTTGAGAGCCTCACTCTCCACCTCACTGGGCCAACCCTGCAACAAGAACGTCTTAACTTGAGATAGGACTGGATCTCTATCTGTCCACTGTCTGATCTGGGCTGCCTTCACAGGTGTCTCTGCCACTCTCTGCAAGGAAAACACAGTCTCGGGTGGCACATACGAACTAGCAGGTGTATCAAGTAAAGGAAGTCTACTCAGTGCATCAGCATTTGAATTATCTTTACCTGCTCTGTACACAATAGTGTACTGGTAAGCGGACAAGGTGAGGGCCCAATGCTGTATTCTCACTGAGGCAAGCGGTGGGATGCATTTAGTCTCGCTGAACAGGCTCATCAGGGGTTTATGGTCTGTATAGATGGTAAATGGACGGCCATACAGGTACTGATGAAACCGTTTCACAGCGAACACAATAGCCAGCCCCTCCTTGTCCAACTGTGAGTACCCTCTCTCGGCCGCGGTCAGGGTGCGGGAAGCGAAACCAATAGGCTTCTCAGATCCATCCCCCATTATATGGGAGAGGACGGCCCGCACGCCATAGGGCGAGGCATCACAGGAAAGCGTGATTTCCTTGGCTGGGTCATAGTGAACGAGTAACCTTGTTGAGTGGAGAAGCGCTTTCACTTCTCTAAACGCTCTCTCCTGTGTTTCACCCCACTGCCACTTTGTGTCATTATGCAGCAGCTTGTACAGTGGGGCCAGGACTGTTGAGAGGTCCGGTAAGAACTTTCCATAGTAATTAACTAGACCTAGAAACGATCTGAGTTTGGGTACAGACTTGGGACTTGGCGCCTCTTTAATGGCTCGCACTTTGTCCTCCAAGGGCCAGAGCCCCTCTGCTGTGACCTTGTGACCTAGGTAGGTCACACTGGGTGCCATGAACACACACTTGCGACGTTTCAACCGCAGGCCGGCGTCCTGCATCCTTTTCAGCACCTGCTCTAGGTTGGCCAAATGCTTGTGCTCCGTGGCCCCCGTGATCAAGAGGTCATCAAGAAACACGGCCACATGCGGAATGCCCTGCAGCAAAGTGTCCATGGTTCTTTGGAAAATGGCAGGGCTGGACGCCACTCCAAACACTAGGCGGTTGTACTTGAATAACCCCTTGTGTGTGTTGATTGTGACAAACTCTTTTGACTCCTCGTCCAGCAGCAACTGTTGATAGGCATGGCTCATGTCCAGTTTCGTGAAGAGCTGGATACTCCTCCAGCGTAGAGCACTGATTCACTGTCAGCTTGTAGTCCCCACATATCCTTGCCTTTAATACTGGAACAATAGGAGCCGCCCACCTGGAAAACTGAACAAGCTCGATGACGCCCAGTTTCTGCAGACGGTTCAGTTCCTCCTCCACAATACCTTTCATAGCAAAAGGTACTGGCCTGGGCTTAAAAAAAACGTGGCTTGGCATCAGTGTCCATATGTAGCTTCACTGCCACGCCCTTCAGTGTGCCCAGCTCGTCCTTGAACACATCACTGTAGCGCTGCAGAATGTCCTCCATTGAGTGTGTGCGGGCATATTTAATTTCATGCCAATTTAGGCGGAGTTTGCGAAGCCAATCACGGCCCAACAGACTAGGCCCGCTCCCTGTGGCTATCACCAGCCTGGCTGTAGTTCTCTGACCTTCAGCTGCAATGTCCATATATATGACCCCCAAGTGAGGTATGGGCTGTCCCGTGTAAGTCCTGAGCTTGAGCTTTGATGGCCTGATAGGAGGCAGACTCGGCCCCCATGACGCCCTGTAGGTCTCCTCACTTATGACTGAGGCCGTAGCTCCTGAATCAATTTCAAACTTAATGCCCCGCCCATTAACAGTGACAGTAGCATAATACGGCTAAGGTGGTTCCTCATCTGTTTCCACGCCATACATATTATATGAACACGTGGCCTCCCCATCCTCCTCTTCTAGGTGGTGTGTGGGTGCCCGGCCCTGGGACTGCTGAGGTTTCCTCCCCCCAGGCTTAACTCTCCCCTTAGAGCCCCTGCACCGTTTCGCCAAGTGGCCCCTCTTATTGCATGCATGACAGACAGCATCTTTAAACTTAGTCATTAGCATAGTGTGGACCCCCACACCTAAAACACTCCACCCGCCTTGCTGACTTACCAGTCTCTTTCCTGACTTGGTACACTGCCCCTGCCTGTGATCCATTTCCTTTTTGGATATCCTTCACATCATTGGCAGCCATTTCCATGCCCTGGGAAATGTCAAAGGCTTTTTGAAAAGTCAATGGTGGCGTTTCCCCCAGCAGGCGGCGCTGAATGGCGTTATCACTAATGCCGCATACTAATCTGTCACGGAGCATGTCATCTAGCACTGCTCCAAAATCACAATGTTCAGATAGCTGCCGTAGCTCGGCTACAAAGGTAGACACTGACTGGCCTTGCCTTCTGAAATGGCTGTGGAATTTAAACCGTTGCACAATCACAGAGGGCTTTGGGTTGTGGTGGTTTGCCACGAGCCGGACAATATCATCATAGGAAATATCTCCTGGTTTCCGTGGAGTGGCCAAGTTCCTTATCAACTTATAAGTCTTCGCCCCACACACACTCAGGAGAATGGAGCGCTTTTTAGCCTCCTCAGTAATGTCATTTGCAGAGAAAAAGTGTCCCAACCTTTCCTCATACTCCGTCCAGTCCTCGTTTCCTTCCACAAACTCACTAATAGCTCCGAACATTGCCATCTGAACACGCTGCTCGCCGGCCACTGCCACGTTCTGTCCCACGTCTCCGTTCTGCTCGTCCTCTGCCGAGTCACTGCTATAGCGGGGCAGATAGCGGAAATAATCGTTCACTTGCGGATACAAGCACCAAAATTGGCACACATACTCCTTAGGGGTTGCTCTTTTGAGAAAACCACTGTGCCAAAATTTTTTTCAAGATGGCGGCCAATTTTCAAGATGGCTGCCATTGAATATACAGTAATATTGCATTTCGCAATAAAATCCCATAGACTTGTCCTATTTGAATGATCTTGGTGTCAAATCATACATTTCTCACTATGTAGATTCCAAATTTGGACCCATGGACTTACTCACTGGCTTCCTTGTACCATATATCAGTCCCGTAACCCTAATATTCTGCTAAATAAGAGGTTTGTGTTATGTCTGACTCCGGTAAAATGGATGGCAGTTTATATCTTAGTATAATTAGATGTTTAGTATATGTGTGTGTGTGTGTGTGTGTGTGTGGGGGGGGGGGTGTAATGTAGTAGCTCAACAGAGTGGATGTCAACACAGCCACTGGTGGCACCGTTGCTGTGAAACTCAGCATGGGGTTCAGTATCTATGAGCAGGGCCTGGCTGGAAAGTTCTTGAGCTTAGCCCAGATGCCCTGGTAAATATAGTAATCATTTCATTTTTCATTTCATCAACTGACTCGGCTAAAATGCATGGTACATGGCGCCGTGGGATCACTCTTTGTCTAGTCTCTACCTTTGACCTGTTCGACTTGGGTAACCCTGCCAGGAGTACAAGACTCCTGCCGACATAGCTCTAGGGGTCATGGAGACACACAAACTGCCTCACCACGATAAGGTGATGATCCCGTCGAGGCAGGAGGTATTATTATTATTATTATTATTTATTTATTTATTTTTCACAAGTAGGCGCAGTAGGCCTATTCCCTTTTTTCACTTACTGTCTTGCTGCTTGGATGAGTAGGCCTTGCAAGCCTCCGAACATTATGACAAACTTGTCCTCAGCATAGCTTTCAGGCCAGTGCCACTGGACCTGCTTGGCTACTGCATATATTGGCTGGTCAGCAGCAATCACTGGCACCTGGCCGGGGTTCAGTAATGTCACTATGTCCTTGATCTTGTCCATCACATGCTTGACTGTAGCAACCGAGTGGGCCTGATCTCGCAGCAGAGGCAAAAGTGATGTGATGCTGACCTCAAATGGCTTTCCTCTCTTCTGTGAAGCATGGTGGGCTGACCAAGTCACATCCACCGGCCCATCTGTCAAAATGACTTTATCCAGCCAGACTGGTGTCTGGGAGAGTCACACTGCTCTGGGGAGGAGAGGGTTTCTTCTTGGTGAAGAAGGCCGGCCGGACATTGGTGAAAGAGTCTGGAAGTTCTGGAACTGTCTTCACTTTCTCTTCTCTGAACTTCAGCTGTCCACGCTCTTCACCTTTGTCTTCTTTGGTTGGGTGCTGGAAAACAGAGATGCTGGTTCCATGGAAAGAAGTAGTCGCTGCCGTTGCAGTGGGGTTGTGGTCTATGTTGTCCATGGCTGATGTGGTGAACAGCCCTTTTCGCAGAACTGGTGGGCAGACCACCCCATCCTCCACGTACTTACTGACTGTTGCATCTCCCAGCTGTGCAGATATATCTAGCACCCTGTCGTATGAAATGCTGATGCCATGCTCGTTAAGCATTTCCACCAACTTTCGCTTTCTGGTCTTTGCGTAGACGGCCATCCCCATGTAAACAGGGAATGGGGTCTCTCTATTTTTGGAGTGTCTGTGAATTGCAGCTCCTTCTTTGTACTTCGCGTAGCAGTTGTACTGAAGCAGCTGAGCAATTGCTTGATCGGTCTTTGATGCGCCAAACCTCAGCTGAGATTCAATGTCTGCTCCGTGTTCAAGCATGGCCACAAACTGAAAAAGAGTGTGTGGAATGGCTTCCTCGATGCACCCCTTATGGAAGGTTCCATCAAATGTGGACTTGTGTTCCAACATATGTCTTCGCATGATGTTAGCTGCTTTGCTAAGGATAATAGCTTCACTATAATAGTCAGAGGCTACTGACAAGGCAAAGCCTACATCTTTCTGGAAAGCCAGAAGAACATCCCTTCCCTGCTTGTGAGCCTCCAACTCAGGTATTTCTGACAGCAGTTTTTCCTTTAGTCTTGTGGAGTTGACAGCAGGTGCATCAGCGCCCAGCTGTTCCAAGCGCTGGGCGTACAGGTGAACTATGTCTGCAAGTCGGAAGACTGACGGACCCTTACTAGATTTAGTGGTCTCCACTAGATATGTGACTAGCTCTGAGAATGCCTGTGGGTGGGCAACCTCTTCGGTTGCATGTTCTTTTTCCAGTCTCTTGGTGGCTCTGAGGTGCGACCTCTCTCTATTGTACAGGTTTGCCAAGCATGCAGGATGGTATTGGAGATCCTTTGAAACAACATCTCCACCGATGAGTCTTGCAAGAAGTTTTCCGTCATTTAAAGTCCGGGCACATTCATTAACTCTCTTATTGTGATTCATCGTCATAGCTTCTCTTTTTTGTTTAGAGGATGTGATTTCTTTTTCACATAGGAAACATGTGATTTTGCTTTTAATGCTGGTTCTACTCAGCTTGGTCTGGCTGAGCACTGGCTGAGCACTCTCTGCTTTTCGTTTTGTGGTTCTCACTCTCTCCAGTTTTGTGTTGTTGAACATAGCACGACAACTTTGGTGATATTGCGCCTTGTACCTCCTCAGAGTTTCTTCAATGCCACCACCTTCATCAAGTCTGTCTGGATCCAGTTTAACAGGCATCTCATGCATTGCGTGAAAGAGGGGAATATTATTTGAAATCATATTGTAGCCATCATGCTGTTGTGATTGTTGTGCATGTGGTGATGAGAGCTCTTTACTATTCTCTTGGCAAAGGCAACACTTGCTCCAGTCAGTCTTGAATTTAGGCGGTCCTGGATGTATATTTGCCATCTTGGTGAATGGTAATCAATGTATCACAGTATGATAATTATGTGTATTTACTTCAGTGACTCAAGGCCGAGGGGCTATCCTTTTACCGCCTTCATGCACAATAAGGTATGGGATACAACTAGCGGAAACATGCCGTGTGTCTGTGTCTTTTAGGGGACCATGAGTTACCAAACTATATTTTTATCCTTAAAGTTTCTGAATAACCCTTTAGTCTTGTTAGAATAATACTAATAAAAACATCATTGTGTTTTGCCTGAGAGAGTATTGCACCAAATCTTCCTACGTAGTAATGTCAAAGTTGACTCACCAGTCTCCTCTTCCTGTTCTTCTTTAATCTGTGGAGGTTGTGGTTCCTCCAGGACCAGACTGGATCTCCTCTCCTGTTGTTCCTCTTTAATCTGTGGAGGGTGTGGTTCCTCCAGGACCAGACCTCCTCTCCTCTCCTCATATTCAGATGAAACCTCTTTACACACAGACAGGAGGAGGGGAGAGACGGTAGCATAAGCAGAGCAACTCAAAGTGCTTTTGTCAACTAGATTATTCTCCTATTCGTTTTGTCAGGATCGTTTAAAAAATGAGTGTCTCGAGTCTCTTCACAATGCCTCGCAGAGCAAGGTGTTGAGTAGAGCCCGACATCGGTCTCAACGATGTATCCGTCATTGTTGGCGCCGATGCCCGACATCGGACATTATTTCACCGATGTGGCCAAAACATTTTTTTTAATCATCATGAATGTAATCTACCCCCAACCACCCCTTTTCACCCTCACTGTATATTTCCCTTTTTACCTCCTTTATGATGAATTCCTGTTGTGTTCTTTGGAAAAATAGAAGTGTATATTTGTACATCTCTAAATGTTTTGATGAATTGAACAAGATGGACCCTCTGGTAAACAAGTGTAATGCTTTTATTGGGTCGTCCACTCATAGTTAACAGTTTTTGTATTGAGTTGTGCTTGAAATGTACTGTAATTCTGCAAACTGTTTTTGAGTGGTGCAAACCACTTCAACAACTGGCTTTGTTAGTTTACGTGTCCACGTGTTTGTTAGTACCAAAGAAATCACAACCGTGTGAACTGAGTGGTGTAAGGTCTTATATAGCCTGATCAGCTGTGGTCACTGACGTAATGTCTCATTCCGGCCAATCACAATGCACCATGCTCATTTTTTGGTACGAACAGACACGTAAACTAACAAAGCTGAAATCACACCCGGGTGAACTGGGTGACCATAGCAACCATGCTCATTTTTTGGTATGAACAGACACGTAAACTAACAAAGCCAGTTGTAGGAGTGGTTTACACCACTCAACTAACAAAGCCAGTTGTAGGAGTGGTTTACGCCACTCAAAAATGAGCATGGTTGTTATGGTCACTAAGTTCACACGGGTGTGATTTCATTATGTCAGGCATTACGTCAGACCACAGCTGATCAGTCTATATAAGACCTTGCACCACTCAGTTCACACGGGTGTGATTTTTTAAAAGCCACTGCGTGTGCCGTCCCTGTGACTCTGACCATTTATGTGACTCTCACCATTTATGCCAAATATCTTAATAGCTAAACATGATTATGGGTTCAAACTTGTTGTGCTATACTTATGTAGCGGCACAAGCGGAAACAACATGCTGTGTGTCTGTCTGTCTTTTAGGGGACCATGAGTTACCAAACTATATTTTTTATCGTTACAGTTGCTGGATAACCCTTTAGTCTTGTTAGAATAATACTAATAAAAACATCATTGTGTTTTACCTGAGAGAGTATTGCACCACATCTTCCTACGTACTAATGTCAAAGTTGACTCACCAGTCTCCTCTTCCTGTTCCTCTTTAATCTGTGGATGTTGTTGTTCCTCCTGGGCCAGAATGGATCTCCTCTCCTCATATTCAGATGAAACCTCTTTACACACAGACAGAAGGAGGAGAGAGAAGGTAGCATCAGCAGAGGAACTCAAAGTGCTTTTGTCAACTCAAAGATGACATTTATTCTCCTATTTGTATTGTCAGGATAACCATGGTTTAAACAATAAGTGTCTTGAATCTCTTCACAACGCCTGGCAGAGCAAGAGCAGAGTAGAGCCTGACATCGGTCTCACCGATGTATCCGTAATTTTTGGCACCGATGCCCGACATCGGACATTATTTCACTGATGTGGCCGAAGTTTTTTTTATCATCATTAATGTAACCTACACTTGTCTTTTAGAATGTAATACGCCGTTATTAAACGCGCTCTTTTGGTTTGATATAAATTTCTTGCAGCTGCAGAGAATGAATTTAAAAGGCACTGTGCGCACCGTGCCTGTGACTCTGGAGCCTAGGCTGCAGCAGAAAACCCTGCCCTGCGAGTGACTGTCATACATGGAAGTCCAGCTGTCATTACGGACCCCTCGCCCTGAGAAAATGTTGTCCGTGTGCAGCCCGGGAAAATATATGAGAGATGTTTGAAAAGATCAGATATTTGAATAAACAAGCGTTTTCTGCCTGAACTTTTACATGGATGTGAAACTAGAGGACAATATCTCACTCCACGTCTTTGGAATTATTTATTGGGTGAGTACAAACGGAGCGCAGAGCACATTTATGCAACCCATGTCTCCTTGCTCACTGGGAGCGGAGGCATCCGATCTTTGGCTGTTCATACAGGAATATATGTAATTTATGTATGTTCACAGACATTCTAGGGCTAGTATAACTACTGGTAAATGTAGTTCAGTTCAGCTAGCTTAATGCTACTTGTAGCTAAGCTGGTGTTGTTCAGAGTCTACTAACCTGCAGTGTGTAGATCGATGTCCATATCAAAATCAATGTCCAGCCGTTTGTTTTGTGTCTCCAGCAGAGTTTCTAGTGTCTCCATCTCTCTCTGGAAGAGGTTGACCATGAACTCTCCCACCGCGCTGAGGCGCTCCAACACAAACACTCTGACGCTAAGCTCCACACTACAAACATCAGCAGCGCCACGCTGCTGTTTGTCCACAACAAACAATATCTCCTCTCCCACCGACGCTAGCTGTTCATTTATCTTCAGCCGTACAGACTCCATTTGACGCTTTTCACCTCCTTTAGGAGACATTTCCACCAAGCTTTCTGTTCCTACTGTAATATAGAATGTGTAATAAAGGCAGAAATATCAACAATTCCGAGGCACGACAACATGTTTGTTCAACAACATTACCGTGGAAAACAACTGGCGTGGCCACGGGCAGTTTTCTTGCAAATCTAAGCTAGCAAATATAAGACTTCCGGGGGACGATCTCTTCAAAATAAGAGTACCCTCTAGAGTATTGAAAAAAAGATTAATTTGCACATTAAAACTATAAATTAAGCATTTAAACGATGCTATAGGACACACATTATGTTTCTGTGTAAAAATAAGTAATAATTAATGTTTCTGTGTAAAGATAAGTAATTAAAAAGTTATCTAAATGGATAAATGCTATTCACTGGAGTGCATGGACTTTATAAAGTGGACACTGGACAAAAATCCCTGCTATGTATCGACTAGTGTGACATATGCACATGTCCGGGGAGACCTCCTCTACAACACCACACTGTCCGCTAAGCAGCAGAGGTGTAAAACAAAAATTGGCACGCCATACAGCGAGGTGAAAGGTCAAAAACCATCCCATTTCCAGACTAAAGTGAACTAAAGTGGACACTGGACAAAAATCCCTGCTATGTATCGACTAGTGTGACATATGCACATGTCCGGGGAGACCTCCTCTACAACACCACACTGTCCGCTAAGCAGCAGAGGTGTAAAACAAAAATTGGCACGCCATACAGCGAGGTGAAAGATAAAGAAATATCCCATTTCCAGACTAAAGTGGACACTGGACAAAAATCCCTGCTATGTATCGACTAGTGTGACATATGCACATGTCCGGGGAGACCTCCTCTACAACACCACACTGTGTCCAGTGTCCACTTTAGTTCACTTTAGTCTGGAAATGGGATATTTTTTGACCTTTCACCTCGCTGTATGGCGTGCCAATTTTTGTTTTACACCTCTGCTGCTTAGCGGACAGTGTGGTGTTGTAGAGGAGGTCTCCCCGGACATGTGCATATGTCACACTAGTCGATACATAGCAGGGATTTTTGTCCAGTGTCCACTTTAGTCTGGAAATGGTATTTTTTTACCTTTCACCTCGTTGTATGGTGTGCCAATTTTTGTTTTACACCTCTGCTGCTTAGCGGACAGTGTGGTGTTGTAGAGGAGGTCTCCCCGGACATGTGCATATGTCACACTAGTCGATACATAGCAGGGATTTTTGTCCAGTGACCACTTTAGTTCACTTTAGTCTGGAAATGGGAGGTTTTTGACCTTTCACCTCGCTGTATGGTGTGCCAATTTATTTTTTACACCTCTGCTGCTTAGCGGACAGTGTGGTGTTGTAGAGGAGGTCTCCCCGGACATGTGCGTATGTCACACTAGTCGATACATAGCAGGGATTTTTGTCCAGCGTCCACTTTAGTTCACTTTAGTCTGGAAATGGGATATTTTTTCTTTCACCTCGCTGTATGGCGTGCCAATTTTTTTTTACACCTCTGCTGCTTAGCAGACAGTGTGGTGTTGTAGAAGAAGTCTCCCCGGACATGTGCATATGTCACACTAGTCGATACATAGCAGGGATTTTTGTCCAGTGACCACTTTAGTTCACTTTAGTCTGGAAATGGGATATTTTTTGACCTTTCACCTCGCTGTATGGTGTGCCAATTTAATTTTTACACCTCTGCTGCTTAGCGGACAGTGTGGTGTTGTAGAGGAGGTCTCCCCGGACATGTGCGTATGTCACACTAGTCGATACATAGCAGGGATTTTTGTCCAGCGTCCACTTTAGTTCACTTTAGTCTGGAAATGGGATATTTGTTATCTTTCACCTCGCTGTATGGCGTGCCAATTTTTGTTTTACACCTCTGCTGCTTAGCGGACAGTGTGGTGTTGTAGAGGAGGTCTCCCCGGACATGTGCATATGTCACACTAGTCGATACATAGCAGGGATTTTTGTCCAGTGACCACTTTAGTCTGGAAATGGGATACATTTTTACCTTTCACCTCGCTGTATGGTGTGCCAATTTAATTTCTACACCTCTGCTGCTTAGCGGACAGTGTGGTGTTGTAGAGGAGGTCTCCCCGGACATGTGCGTATGTCAGACTAGTCGATACATAGCAGGGATTTTTGTCCAGCGTCCACTTTAGTTCACTTTAGTCTGGAAATGGGATATTTTTTTATCTTTCATCTCGCTGTATGGTGTGCCAATTTAATTTTTACACCTCTGCTGCTTAGCGGACAGTGTGGTGTTGTACATGTGCATATGTCACACTAGTCGATACATAGCAGGGATTTTTGTCCAGTGTCCACTTTATAAAGTCCATGCACTCCAGTGAATGGACTTGGGAACTCCAGTGCATAGACTTGGACATTTATCCATTTAGATAACTTTTTTACGTTATTTCATTACTTATTTTTACACAGAAACATAATGTGTGTCTTCACAATAACTGTAATGTAATAATAATACTAATAATGTAATGTAATAATTATTTAATTAAGGACGCTTTTATTCTGAAAGCAACCGGATGTCTTAAATTTGCTAGCTCTCAAACAGGAAGTTCTAGATTTGACAAAAAGACGGAGCCGTGGCCACGTGATGCAAATAAGTACTTCCGACCGGGTCAAAGTTTTCACGCACGCGCAATAAAGAATCCAGGCACTGTTGCCTTAATGCCTTTCGCCCCCTGGTGGTGGAGGTGTGTAACTGTCAGATAGATAGATAGATAGATAGATAGATAGATAGATAGATAGATAGATAGATAGATAGATAGATAGATAGATAGATAGTGTTATGACCTGGCTCTTGGGCCATAACAAAGGAGGAAGACACACAGCTGTTTAAAAGTGCACAAACCAATATTTATTTACAATATAATAAAACGTATGCATCAAACAATACTAAAGTATTAAGTGGCTTGTGTTAATCAGTAGATCAGTAGTGTAAGTGAGTGGATGTGTGGTAAATGTAATGTAGGGTGTTGAATGGTGCAAACAAATGCTGCTGCTCTCATGGAAGGAGAGAGAGAGAGACCTGGCTCCCAAGCGAAGACAGACTATGCACACACTGCACACAAAACGAGGTAGAGACTGAGCTACACTTCCTAACCGTCTGTCCACTGTACCAAGACATCAGAGACATGTACTTCCCTGCACGGATTACAATCACCCAAGGAGAGTTTGAAAACCACCAAATGTTTAGGCCTATAACATGTTTAAAACATTGAAATACTGCTGTTAACTTTCAAAAGTATAAAACGTCTCGGATGTATAGGCTAACTATCTCTGACAGAAAATGCACAATCTTTTATAGTCTCACAAGATAGTATTACTCAAAGTGTTAATATAACACAGCTCTGTTTACATGTTTATTGTATTGTTTTATCTTGATTGTTTTGTTCCACTTTTGCTTTGGCAATGTAAACGTTTGTGTTTATTTTTTCTCATGCCAATAAAGCTCCTATGAATTTTATTTAATTGAGTTAGGCCGGCCAACTCCCAGCCCTTTATTTATTTATTTATTTATTTGACAGGGACAATGCTCATTAATCAACATTTCAGTTTTCACTTCCATGTAAATGTGCCAGAGTTAGCCATAAGCTAATTTACATCTGTAGTCCCTGAGCAGGCTCTTAAAATGGTAGTAAAACTAAACATACAATGACACATAAAGTACAATACAATGCAATAGTAGAGTGTATAGTGTGCCAGAACACAGCACCATGCGTTGATGCCATGTGTGCATATGTGCCAGCACCCAACACTATGTCCATATAAAAACACAATACAACAGATATAGAACACACTGGGACCACTGGCCAGGCAATTGATTGGCAATTGCTCAGGACCTGTGGGAAGCAAAGGCCTAGGCCTATAGGAATACACACAGGCCCTAGTAGGCCAACTACAGGGCCTGTGACAACAGACAGACAGACAGACAGACAGACAGACAGACAGACAGACAGACAGACAGACAGACAGACAGACAGACAGACAGACAGATAAGCTATTTGCACACTTTTGACAATTTGAATCCATGATGCATTGCTATTAATTGGAAAAAGTACTTTGTAATGTCACTAATTTGTCATTAAAAGGAATACTTGAGCATACGTAGGCTACTTTGTCCACCACCGATAACTGGACACCAACATCAGGTAGTCTAAAATATTATCTATGTATTAGTACTAATTACCTAGCAATTATTACTGGTGGTTCATCAGCTGGTGGTTCATGAGCTATGCCTTATTTTCAATCGAGTACTACAGTGCCACCCTTTGTCCAATGGTTGTGGGCTTTGTGTCTAAGCAGGGTGACATAGCCCTCTAACATAATCCCACATTTCGTGAAAAACAACTGCATGGTTTGGCCTGGAGCGCTGACATAAGAAAATATGTATAATTCAAAATAGTGGGTGATCTAATGCTGCATTCACATGGAATCGGGCAAGCGGTAGACGGCAAAACCTGCTGGACGGCACGGTAAAAAGATTAAATATTTTAACATTGATGCCGTCTGCCGCTACCGTCACCTGATCTGGCTGCCAGGCTGCCGTGACGTCCTGTTTCGTTTACCGTCCTGCTCCCGTCCACTAAAATGACTTACGGTTTGCCATCTACTGCTTGACTGATTCCATGTGAATGCAGCATTAGCCAGGGTCAGAGGTCAAGAGTCAGAACACGAAAGATGTTCGACACGAGGAGACGCATATGTCTATCCAAGTTTTATTGTTGACGGTCAAACGGAGCTATACCTGTTCAAATTTTGCATTTTTTATTGAGTGCTATAGCGCCACCCTTTGGCCAATGGCCGTGGGCTTTGCGTTCTCACCATTTAGCATACCCCTCTACCATATTCCCAAGTTTCACGAAAACCGACTGCACGGTTAAGCCAGAAATGTTTTTAAGGGGCCAGGCACTTCGGGCGCGGCCCCTTAAAAACAGACAACTACAATAAGGGACCATAGGCTATTTAGCTTGGCCCCTTAATAACTTGTGAAAATTAATTTCTAATCCTTTCTTAGATAGGTGACGATTTGGCCAATTTTGAATATTGTATATTTTCTGTAAAATTTAATTTTTTTGAATTACATTTGACGCAGTGATGGTCTCATAATATAATTTTTTCTTGTTTTTAGTTTTTCTTTTGGAGGTTACAAAAATACCAGATACTCTGTATAGACTGTGTTAGCAGAGCTGCCATTACAGCGATAAGGAAGAGTCTAGATAGCCTGGAGCTAGTCGGAATAAACAAACATAACGGAGGAAAAGAATGAGGACTCAGCACTTACATTCAGCTCGTGACCATAATAACTCGAGCATCTTTATTAGCAGCGTCATTATATACACATTGGGTAACAGGCTTATCCGGTACTTCCGGTGTGGCACTTCAGAATAAGGGTTTATCGTTTACATATATACAGACAATAAAGATCACTTCTTAACAGACTGTCATCATGGGAATTTGTTGCCGCACTAAGAGGTGTTGGTAGAAAGAGTGAGACCACAGCATTTCTTGATGGATCAATCCACATCTTTAATGTCAATCCTCCGGCCGGCCGGCCTGCCAGCCAGGAGAAGACCCCCAAAACACTGCATTCTAGGTCCACTGGTGACCGTTAAGAAAAGGCAGGCACGTGCATAGGCTTCAGCCACTGCCCCTTTACCCGTCTATAAAAAACTGCCCTCTTCAGTCCATGAAAGTAGCATTTACTATGGTGAAATAAATGCAAAATGTGGCCGTTTTAAAGATGTTTTGGCCAATCTGCTCAGTTCAAAGCTTGTTGAATGTGTGACTTATATAAATACCACGACAAAATGGTCATGCATCTGTTCCCAACGAGGCAGCCTGCTCATATCTCACCTTTGGAGGAGAGCTGGCTTGCAGAGCATGGCTTAATACTTAGGCTGATCAGCTGTGGGGCCAATAGGGCTATAATGCTACTGTATATTGATCACAACATGAACGCCAGACATGCATGCCTCGGTAACTCCAAATGTCCCGTGAATCATTTAATATTTCATGACAACATATCATCACAAGACTTATCATCTGAAATAAATTATAGCTGTGTCGTGTGTCCAGATTTGATCCATTTCCCCAGTCATTCCGACATACGACAGTGATATGATATTAATCAAATAATAATCATAAGCTCTGATGAAAGATATCAAGACCCGGCCCACAACAGCCCTGACAATCAGGCTCAGCCCTGTTGGCACGACAGGTTGTGTGTCTGTCTGGCGAGTGGGAGACTGGGGTTCAATCCCCGCTACCTGGAAACACTACATCTGCAAAGGGGAATGAGTGAGCAATTGTTCAATAAAAATGGCTTTTATAAAAATTTGCCTTTAGTCTTGAGGTCAAACTTAAATAAATTAACTTCTTTCTCATTATACGTGGTAAAGAAGGAGTCCGCTGAGTCAGGTTCATGAGCTATACCTTTTTATATTAGAATTTTCACTTGAGTGCTATAGCGCCACCCTTTGGCCAATGGTTGTGGGCCGCACCGTTGAAAGTAGCATAGCCCTCTACCATATTGCCAAGTTTTGCAAAAAACGATTGCACAGTTAAGCCAGAACTGCAAGTTTTGGCAGCCTCAGCCGATCTGCGTTGCTGATGCAAATAAATGAATAAATAAATTGTGCGTGGCTGCGGCGTGCATCTGTGGGAACCGATCGGGAGAAACGAAATTGATCTTTTTGGGTGGTTACCCGGACGTCATAGTCTTTGGACTGAAACTTAATTTAGTTTTCACTGAAAATATAATCAAAACACATCATAATTGCCTACAATATTGTAAAATATTGCATATTCCGCTGATGAATTGAACAATTTGTGGACCCTCTTGTAAACAAGTGTAATGCTTTATTGGGTCGTCCACTCACAGTATTGGAGTTGGAACAACAGATGTTCAGGAGGCGGAGGAACACACCTTGACCACACCTTCACGCCAATCTCCGCCCTCCACGCCAATCTACCTGAGCCTATACTTATACCCGCCCAATACAACCCAGAATCCTCTATGCTTTTCGTATGTGTTCCCGTACTAGCCAACCGCATGTACTACGACTACCTAAAGCCAAAGAAACCCAAAAGTTTGTCTCACCGTCCCCATGGACTCCTCCGTTGTCCGGGAGCACCCAGGGGAGCCCGACGCCCGCTGGCGCCGGGAGCTCGCCCTCAGTTGTCTCCGACACCTCCAGCACCTCCCGTGCTGCTGTCGCCGAGAACCCAGCCGTCGCCGCTTCGGTTCCGAGCGCCGCCACCGCGGCCCCTCAAACCGACGGATCCAACGGACCTCCCATCCCGCTGTCCGGCCACGCCACCACGGCGTCCTCAGTCCTGCCACGGACACACTCACAGAGCAGCAGCACCAGCGGTTCGCCCTCTCACCGCCGCCACCGCCACGGCCGCCGCTTCACGAAAAGGGAACGCGGACCACCGTCCGCCGTCCTCCCGCCGTCCTCCCAGCACAACGCTTCCCGCAGCTCCGCTGTTTCGCGCCACCTCCGTCAGCCACAACTACCCAGCCAGCCACAAACCGTCATCACGGATTGGACCGTAGCAGGTCTCCAGCGACAGCTCCGTGCTCGTAACATCACGTTCCCTCGCACCACCAACAAGGCAGGCTTGTTCCAGCTCTTCTGCAACACCAGCGACCTGACGACAACAACAACAACAACTCCGGGGCCTTCCTCGAGCCGGACGCGCGTCAATGACGTCACGAGGACAACTGCCGATGACGTCACCCGCCGATCCAGGCGGTCCCGAGCCAACCCAGCCTCTTTTCCCCCCGCCACCTCCAGCGTTGGGTATCTTACATTATATTCAGAACATACTTTCATTAATATTACTTATTCTTGTCAAGTTTTAAGTTATGTGTAGTGTTGGTCACCCACCCTCCAGCGTCGGGTGTCTTGCACTATATTTGGAATATATATACCATATATATCCAATATATACACGTTGTATATGTGGGGTAATATGTGTATACATGTATATTACCATTACTTTAACTTGTTCAAGTATTAAGTCTATGTAGTGTTAGTTACCCAACACTGCCCACCTCTACCTCCTCCCTCCCCCCCTCCCCCACTCCCGCCACTTCTCCCCACCACCTTTTCCACTTTCAGCACGATTCCTTCTAAGAGCGCAACCCTCCCAAGCTCCCTCCTTCCCTCCAGTACAATCAGTGAAACCCCTCCAAACCCCCCCACCTCAGCGCCTGCTCCCCACACCCTCACGTCCCTCCTGTCCCTCTTGTCCTCCTTCGTCTCGCAGGCCGCACCACCCCCCACCCCTCCCCCCCCGTCCCTCCTCCCCACTCAAATTTCCTCCGTCCCCCCATCCCTCGCCGCCCTCGTGGCCGCATTGACCCAGGCTCTGCCCGCCTCGCCCCAGGCTACGCCCGCCTTCCCTCAGGCTCTGCCCGCCTTCCCTCAGGCTCTGCCCGCCTGCCCCCCCTTCCCGGCCCCCTCCCACCCTATGCTGGCTCTCCCCAGCGCTCACACTACGCTGCTACCCCCCAGCGTCCTTTCCAACCCCTTGCTTAACAAGGAAGTGGCGAACGGATTTATGATCGGCCCATTCTCCACCCCACCCTTCCCCACCTACCGCATCAGCCCCCTAGGCATCGCCACCAGAAAATACTCCGGCAAGAAGAGGATCATCCTCGACCTCTCCTCCCCCCACGGCACCTCCACCCCCAGCGTCAACAGCCTCATCCCCAGCCCCCCTTTCTCCATGCAGTACGCCACCATAGACGGCGCCATCAACCTCATCCGACTCGCCGGTCAAGGCGCTTGGCTGGCCAAAGCCGACGTCACCGCAGCATTCAAGATCCTCCCCCTCCACCCCGACTCCTGGCACCTTTTTGGGGTCTCCTGGCAGGACGCCTACTTCTTCGCCGTCCGCCTCACCTTCGGCTGCAAGAGCAGCCCGAAGCTGTTCGACACGTTAGCCGAAGCCCTCTGCTGGATCCTCACAAACAATCACAAGCTCCCCTACGTCACCCACCTGCTAGACGACTTCCTCGTCGTCACTCCCCCTCACGCACCCCCCGCTTCCGGCCTCACCACACTCACCTCCGTCTTCAACAACCTCGGCGTCCCCCTCGCCCTAGAGAAGACCGAGGGCCCCTCGACCTCCCTCGAGTTCCTGGGCATCACCTTGGACACGGTCTCACTCCAAGCCTCCCTGCCCCCCGACAAGCTCAACCGCATCACTCTCCTCCTCTCCAACTACCTGAACCTCCCCCAGTGCAGCAAGCAACAGCTCCTCTCCCTGCTCGGCCATCTCAATTACGCAATACGCATCATCCCCCAAGGCCGCTCCTTCATCTCCAACCTCCTCCACCTCTCCACCTCAGTCCCCCTGCCAAATGGAGCTGCGCCTCTGTCACCTCCTCCTCTCTAATTGGAACGGAATCACCTTTTTCTACAATGACTTCATCTCCTCCCCCGAAGACCTCCAACTCTACACAGACGCGGCCCCCTCAGTAGGCTTCGGAGGCTACTACGCCGGAAGGTGGTTCTCCTCCCCCTGGCCCGACGAGCTCCACCTCCTCGACCCCGACCATTCCCAATCCTCCACCCTCTACGAACTCTACCCCATCGCCGCAGCCCTGTGGGGCTCCGAGTGGACTAGCAAAAGTGTCCTCATACACACAGACAACCAGGCCGTGGTCCACATCATTAATAAAGGCCGCTGCTCCTCACTCCCCGTCATGTCCCTCCTGCGCCGCCTAACCTTGCTCTCCGTCACCCACCAGTTTCTCCTCCGCGCCGCCCACGTCCCTGGCCACCACAACTCCATCGCTGACTCCCTTTCCCATTTTCTGTTCCAGAAATTCAAGACCTTGGCCCCGCAATCCGATCCCCTTCCAGTCCCGGTCCCTCCATTTTCCGACATCATCTTCCCCTAGAACACCCTCTCCACCACCTCATCCTCCAGTCCCAGCGCTCCATCCTGCTGAGCGTAGCAGACTCCACCCTCTCATCCTACCGGACAGCGTGGCACAACTTCCAGTCCTTCCACCTCCGCCACAATCTACACTTCCCCTCACTCGATCTCCTCTCCCTCTCCGCCTTCATCAGCTACAGCGCCTCCACCCTCTCCTCCACGATCAGAGTCTACCTATGCGGCATCAGCTTCTTCACCAAACTCCTAACCGGTTCGCCCCATCCATTCACCCAACACCCCCAAATCATCCTCCAACTCAAAGGCTTGCAGCGCGGCGAACCGCGGCTTCCTCCCCGGCGCCTCCCCCTCACCATAGAGATCCTGGCCTCCTGCATCCACACCATCCGTTCCGGCTACGCCAACCAAACCCTCAACTCCACCCTCGAATTCATGTTCCTCCTGGCCTTCTACGGCTTCCTCCGTTGCTCGGAGTTCACGGCCGCCAACCAGAACTTCAACCCCGCAATCCACCCCTGCCTCTCCGACTTAACCTCCCACGACCACGACACGCTGGTCTTCACCCTGAAAAGAAGCAAGTCCTCCCAGCATCGCCCAATTCCCATCTACCTCTTCCGCATCAACTCCCCCACCAGTCCTTTCGAATCCCTGGTCAACCACGCCTGCCTCAGACAATCCCAGCACGCTCTCCCCACAGACCCCCTCTTCACCAATGAACACGGAACCGTCGCCACCCGCTGCTGGTTCCTCCTCCACCTCCGCCAAATCCTCACCACCTCAGGCTACCCGTCGGAAAACTTCTCCGGCCACTCCTTCCGCATCGGCGCCACCTCCACCGCCGCCAGCCGAGGCCTCCAGGACCACACCGTCCGCCTGCTCGGCAGATGGTCCTCCCAAGCCTACCTGACCTACATCCGCTCCTCCCTCCACGACATCAGACAGGCCCACAACTCCCTGGCCTAGTGGTCGCCCCCCGTCTTCCTTTTGGGGATCACGCCTTGACGTGTACCGCAGGCTGACCGCCACACGACCCCCTCCCCAAAGACTCCAGGGTCGTCGACCCCCCCGGAACCCACGCCCCGCTCCCCCCACTCTCCTCCTCATCAATTCATCATTCATTCAATAAAATCTTTAAACCTTCCACAATGTGTGTTCATTCCAACTAGTGAAATGGAGTTGGAACAACAGATGTTCAGGAGGCGGAGGAACACACCTTGACCACACCTTCACGCCAATCTCCGCCCTCCACGCCAATCTACCTGAGCCTACTTATACCCGCCCAATACAACCCAGAATCCTCTATGCTTTTCGTATCCCACCTCCATCCCCATCACCACCTCAGGACCAGCAGCATCTCCACTGCTCCATCTCCTCCTCCCTCTCTCCTCACCTCCTCCCTTCCTCAGAGTTCCCACGGGGGGATCACGCCTTGACGTGTACCACGGGCTGACCGCCACACGACCCCCTCCCCAAAGACTCCAGGGTCGGCGACCCCCCCGGAACCCACGCCCCGCTCCCCCCACTCTCCTCCTCATCATTCCATTCTTTCATTCAATAAAATCTTTAAACCTTCCACAATGTGTGTTCATTCCAACTAGTGAATTGTATTGAGTTGTGCTTGAAATGTACTGTAATTCTGAAAACTGTTAAATAAATATTTCAATCAATCAATCAAAGAATAAAAGTTATGCATCGGGGTTTGTAGGAAAACTGACCAGTCACGTGACGTCTCTGATCAAAGGAATCTAATCAGATGATAGAGGCCGACTGCATTATTTTCAACGGAGTAGGTGGCATACTATGTAAAACAAGCCCTTATCAACCGGAATAATCAAGGATAACTACCGACTGAGCCGTTGGGTCGGCAGAGCATGCCCATACTAAGTCGAAACAATCGTACTGATCCGTACCGATAACTGCGGTCTTGTCCATTGATAACAGTCGAAGCGGGTGCTCTGACAGTGTACAGATGGAACCAAACGCCTTAAGTCCCTGTGGGTTGCAGTGTTGTGTGACTTTATAGCCTACTGTGATTGTTTGCTAAAGCTAAACACGTTGTTGTTGTGTATACTTGTGTTGTTTGGCCTACAGGGTTTTCCCTGTAGGCCAAACAGGCTCCATCCAAGAGGCTCCATCCAAGTTGGTGGTAGTCCTGTCAATTCCGCGTGGGTTCGCATGCGATGTAGTTATCCACACTAGTATTTCTAGTAGAGTCACAAAGTGATATTTTCTTTAACTTGTCCTCCCTCCATACCGGGTGTATTGTGAGTAGGTGAGAAGAAGCTGTTTGCTTCAGTCACGTGAGTTCCCTCAGACCGCTGTGCGCAGCAGGTGGGATTTGTTTTTGTTACTTGCTATTCTGCTATTCCCTCTCATACGTTCGCGTATAGTGAGTAGACGTTTTGATTAACATTGTTATTATTTAGTGCATAGGCCTACTGCTATTTACTACCCCTGGTGCTACGCTGTCCGCAGCTGGCAGGGTTTATTTTTGTTGCGTTAATTATTCCCTCTCATACGTGCGCGTATAGTGAATAGATGTTTTGGTTAATATTGTTATAAAGTGTTGCATACGGCTATCTGCTACCCCTGGTGCTACGCTGTCCGCAGCTGGCAGGGTTGTTTTGTTATGCTAATTATTCCCTCTCATTATCTCATACGTTCGCGTATAGTGAGTGGATGTTTTTGATTAATACTGTTATACATTTGTGCATACTGCTATTCGCTATCCCTGGTGCTACGCTGTCCGCAGCTGGCAGGGTTGTTTTTGTTATGCTAATCCCCTCTCATACGTTTATGTATAGTGAGTGGGTGTTTTGAGTTTCGCATATTATTACCCCTGTTACCACACTGTTCGCAGCGGGTTGGGGTTTGCGTTTTTCTGTTCCCTCAAGTACGTGCGCGTACGGTGAGTAGGGTGGTTTTCCTTGTATATTGCGGCCCCTGATACTGCTGTTCGCAGCTGGTGGGGTTCCTGCATATCCCTCGGGTGCGTTCGCGTACTGTGAGTAGGGTGGTAATTGAGCTACTATGGCTTCCTACGTCTGCTGCTGTTGTCAGGCAGCCATGGACCCCCGTGATGGCCACCGGGAATGTCCCGTTTGTTTGGGCAGAGCCCATGTGCGGCGGGACGTTGAGGACCCCTGTAATGCTGCCATCGACTTGCCCTATGCCGAGAGGGCTCGGCGTGCAGCGCTGGGGGGGAGTTGGCTCCCCCTGCCCAGGAACCGGTGCTTGGCCGTAGTGACAGGCTTTCTAGAAAACGCCATCGGCGTCGCTCAGGTGACCATGATTATAGGAGGTCTCGTGAGCACACCTCTCGGGCCCCTAAGCATTCTGCTCACGCCCAGGAGGTCGGGGAGACGCAGGGTGCCACTCAGAGGGAGATTTTGGCTGCTATTCAGTCCCTCAGTGAGCGGATGGGGAGGTTTGAAGCTGAATGCTCCTCAACTGCGGTGTCACATGAGACTGTGTCCTCGCAGGCATCTCCCTTCAGGGGGGTGCCTGGCCCGGAGGATGACCCAGATGTGCTTTCCATCCATGCGCCTGGCTCCCTTACTGGCAGTGGTCTACGTTCGGAACACGCTTCAGTCTCAGGCAGCACCTGCGCTCTACGAGGAGGAGGTGGCAGAGTCCGCTCCGGACGTCTCGGCTAGTGAGACACTGGTGTCGCACGTGTTAACGGCAGCTAAACTATTGGGTATGACACTTACAGCCCCGAAGTCTGCCTCTTCGGCGGGTGTCTTCAGTGCGGTGTCCCAGGCCCGCTTGTCCCCTACTGTTCCGGAAGCAGAGGGGTATTCGGGGATGCTAATGACTAACTGGGGGAAGCCTGATAGTGACTCCTTATTTAATGCTGGGTGCAGGGGCCTAGCAAAGATGGCTTATCCTCCCGAGTCCGGCTTGGGAGACATGCCACCGGTCGAGCAGGGCATGGCCGCATTGACCGATCTTGGCCCTGACCGAGTTACCACTGTCCCACGTTGCCCCAGTAAGCAGTGCGAAAAGACGGATCGTCTGGTGTGTCGCACGTACAATTCAGCAACCCGTGCAGCTCGCTCGGGGAATGCATTGGTCCTCCTCTTGGCTGCTCTAAGTAGGACAATGGGGGCGGAGGACACAGACTCCCGGTCCCTGATAGATGCCGCGGTGTTGGCTCATTCTCAACTCACGCGGGACATTGGCGCCACCATGTCATCAGCGCCACCATGTCATCAGCCATGTTGGCTCGTCGTCAGGTCTGGCTGGCTCAGATGCGTCTCCCTGAGAACATCAAGAAAGAGCTGCGGGAGAAAGCAGTTGTGCCGGGCCATGTGTTCCATCCAGACTTCCAGGAGACGCTGGACAGAACTGAACGCTGTGCTCAGACACGGGAGAGCGTTCAACGGTTTCGCCGGTCTGTTACCTCCAGACTCGGACCACGGCGTTCCTATCAAGGGCCAGGGCCCCACCAAGGGTCCTGGGGGAGTGGCAGGCACCAGGATGAGGCGTTTCGGGCCCCCATTTCAGCCGCCCGGCAGCAGCCTCACCGGCAGCAAGGTTCTAGATCCCGAGCCACTAACAGAGGTGGCCCTCAAGGGCGTCGCCCCCGCAAGGGCACAGGGCGCCAAGGGGGCTATGCATGCAAGTTCGGGGCCGGCCGTCGAACGTCTCTCCCGGCTTTGCTTGGACAGCTGGGTAGAGCGTACATCAGACCCCTGGGTACTGGAGACAGTCGCCAGGGGCTACAAACGCCAATTTCGACGGCGTCCCCCCCCCCCTTTTCAAGGGTCCGTATGACTCTGGTCAGGGACCCTGTCCAAGCACGCGCGCTGGCGGAGGAGGTTTCCACCCTGCTGCAGAAAGGCGCAATTACAAAGATGAGTTCAACCGATCAAAAAGCAGGTTTTTACTCAACATATTTTCTGGTACCAAAAAAGGACGGCGGGTTTCGGCCCGTCCTCGATCTCAGGTGGCTAAACCGGTACATGAAGGTCCTACCTTTCAAGATGTTACAGACAAAACACATACGCCAGTCCATTGGTCAGGGAGAGTGGTTCGCCACTCTCGACCTGAAAGACGCGTACTTCCATGTCCGCATTTGGCCGGGTCACAGGCCCTTTCTCCGCTTTGCCGTTCAAGGGCAGGCCTACCAGTTCAGAGTGCTCCCATTCGGGCTGTCATTGTCTCCGAGGGTGTTCACAAGGGTAGTGGCGGCCGCTCTGTACCCTCTTCAGCTTTCAGGCATGAAGGTCCTCCCTTATCTCGACGACTGGCTGATCGTCGCACCGTCTCGCAGCCAGGTTGCGGCAGACACAGAGCAGGTGTTGTCTCATGTCCGGTCCTTGGGTTTCCGAGTGAACGTAAAGAAAAGCAACCTCGAACCCAGGCAACAGACAGGGTTTCTCGGCCTGTGTCTCAATTCAGTGACCATGGTGGTCTCTCTGTCCCCGGAGAGGGTTCTACGGATCCAAACACTCCTGCGCCACTTCCGTCTCGGCACGCGTGTCGAGATGGTTCTAGTCCAGCGGCTGTTGGGGATGATCGCATCCGCCACAGCAGTCGTCCCACTCGGCCTGCTCAGGGCCAGACCTCTCCAGAGGTGGCTGAATTAACTCGGCCTCGATCCCAAGCGGCCTTGCTTGGCCTCCCTCAGGGCAATCTATGTGCCGGGAGTAGTGAACACGGCAGCAGACCTTCTGTCCAGGTCCGGCCCCCTCTCCGGCGAGTGGAGACTTCACCCACAGGTGATCTCGCAGATATGGACCCGCTTCGGCCGGGCCCGAGCAGACCTGTTCGCCTCTCGAGAGAATGCTCACTGCGAGCTATGGTTCTCCCTGACGGGCCAGGGGGGCCCCTTGGGCCTGGATGCTCTGTCAGTGGCCGGGCGGCTTGATGTACGCTTTCCCTCCACTGCCCCTGATTCCTCAGGTGTTGCATCGGGTGAGGCTGGGTTGCTACAGGATTCTGTTGATTGCACCCCGATGGCCAGGGAGACATTGGTTTCCAGACCTCCTTCAGCTGGTTCAGGG